>NC_052477.1:30095526-30254795 GCF_009730915.1 Dioscorea cayenensis subsp. rotundata
TCAACATGCGAAAACAATAATCTTTTAACCTCTCAGGAAACAACATGGAATCTCAAGTGCCCCTGAACCCCACCATTGTCTTTGGTCTTGGAAAATTTCTTCCCAAGAAATTTAAAACAATAGGCATTGAAGTAAATAATAAGTTAAAAATTTTGGCCATGTTGAATAAACAATTACCAACTACACCCTAATATGAAATCTGAGAGTTGATAATATTTCAGATATTCGAATGTGAATTCAAGGAGGAATAAACAGTTGAGAAGAAACAAATTAGTGACAGACAACGACATTTATCTTTAAAGGCAGTTGAGCAAAAAAGAAAAGGGATAGATGAACACAAGATGATCTCGAAATTCAATAATAAGACTTGAATTAAAACTTGAAGTTGATTCTAGAAACAGATATTGAATTACATCATCCACATTAGTGTGGTCACCAGTAACATAATACACAAGATGATATAATAACGCAACCTATCAAATTATTATATCGTCCTTCACTGAAGTCATGTGCTGCTCAATTCATTGGCTAAATGAAAATAATGATACTTTCTATTGACAATGAAAAGAAATAATTAACTCAAGTTGAAACACCTCTAGAATTGTTTTATTGAGTACAATCATCTCAAGAACTTCGCTACAACAAAGGGGCAGCTTTTTTGTTGTACCTTAGAATTATCGTATTGCATTTCTCTAGTTGCATTGGTGATGTCTGCGGGAATAGACATAATTTTTCTAAGCCCAAAGTGCAAGTACAGACATGGCGGCAGAACCCAACACCAACGCAATATAAGAAGCTTTCTTTAGTCGGGGACTTGAAGACATTGTTTTATTGTGAAAGAAATCTACGGCAATGAGATCCACCAAGGCCATATATACAAGAACTCCAGCAGAGAGAGAACCCAGAAGCCCTTCCAATATTAGGGCATTCGGACTGCTGTCATCATAGCCAGTCAAATAGAAGATTATCATCCCTAGGACTATCCCCAAAGGTGTGGTCACCGAGAACATGATACACATGTAGCCCACTGTTGCCAAGCTAAAACCAGCCTGCAATAGTGCCATGACAATATCAAGTATATGAAATTCATGCAAATAAATGTCCAGAGAGTTTAAATCTAACAAGATTTTTTATAGCGAATTACAGAAGATTGCTCATGCTTACACCTGAAATTTGCACATAAACAATACTTGAATCTGTTAATAAAGAAGAGGAGAGATCATATATAATAATCTGATCACCAAGGGGATTACAACCTCACAAGACATTTTCTTACAGACAGAGCCCAGGCTCTTGTTCAACTACAAGACCAGTTTTGCTTCTGATAGCTGAATATACCTGAGCCAAAAAGTAAGGCTAATCAAAAGAAGTCTAGTGGAGTGATTAGATCAGCTATAATTGTTTATGCAGTCCACATAGATACCCAAATCACCATACTTTAATTTGGAAACTCATTGAAAAAAAGGAAGCAGGGAAAGAGAAGCCAACCTCTATCATTTAGAGATGCAAGTGGTTTTTACACTAGTGGATGCTGACTAGTGGCCTTGCCCTCCTATTTTATAATAGGAAAATACAATTCAGCTAAGGATTTGGGTATGTAAGAACTATGTAACAAAATACAAAGAAACTTTAATAAAGTGTTAATATTTCTTAATGCTCATAGCTATGGAAGAAAGAATTCAGCTCAGAATTACAATTCAAAGAGAAACACTGTGTGGGGAATCCTTGGCACAAGCAGTTCTCTTGGACATTGATTACCTCCACTTAAAGTTTGTCTAAACACCCTTTTTTTCCTTTGTTTATCAAGTTCCAGTTGCTACAAATCACTACAACTTTCATCAAATATTTGGCTTAAAAAGAACAATCCGATAGTTAAAAGCAATTTACACACTAACTACATCGCCTCACCAAAAACATGCATCATATATTAGAGCAGAAAAATTAGATATTTTTTTAAAAAAAATACAATCAACGGCCTACAATACAAGTGTTTAGTGTTTAACAAAATGCCCAAAAACAGAACTCCTGTTAATCTAACAAGCCAAAACCATCATAGAACTAACCCAGATGAACAGCTCCTTGAATCTCAAGAAAGTAAACAAAGAGCAAAGGATTGCAGTATATGAAAATCCAAATCCATGGTAAATTAGGGTTTATAATGTCAGTAATGTCAGTAGAGAGTTTGCTCACCTGGGCGATGCATCCCCCGAGACCCATACCCTCGAATATCTGATGAAACGCCAGCGCCGCAACAAGCGGCCGAATCGTACACCGATTCTGTGACATCCCCATCGTGACCCCAATAATCACCGAATGGAAAACAATCCCAATCTCCAGCACCTGGGACACCATCCTCTGCTTCAATTTCTCTAATCTCTCCTCCTCATCCCTCACGGCTGCCACTCCATGACACCCCATCTCGACCACAATCGCCGCTGCCTTACCCGCCTCTTCCGACCCGATCGGCGTGTACCCAGGCTTGGCAGAAGGCTCAGTAGCGTGGGAAGTGGCAGCGAAGTCAACAAGAAGAGCAAACAAGGCACCGATGAGGGAAACAAAGCCGGAGAAGGGGAAATCCCGCCACGGATGGCGGCTAGCGAGCTGACAATCAGCAAGGGCAGCGAAGGCATCAGGGAGTACATGGACCAAAGAGGTAGAAAGGATAACTCCGGCAGCGAAGCACTTAATGAGGAGCAGCGCAAGCTCGTAAGCAGGACGGCCATGGAAGACACGAGCAAGAGCGACGGGGGCAGAGATGCCGAACGCGCTGGTGACGAGGATGATGCCGATGGAGACGAGCTTGAGGTGGGAGGCGGCGGCGCTGTCGCGGCAGAAGTGGGCGCGCGAGGGGTCGGCGAGGGCGCACGCCGAGGACGCCATGGCCGAAGACTAGAGAGAAAAAAAAACTCGGTTTTTATCTCAATCTCTCGTTTTGTCTTCTCGCTCTGTATCTAAGAAAGCGGTTTAGAGAAGGGGTTTAAATGTGGTGGGGTCCACTGACGGCACTCGTGACTTTTCCAGTGGTGATGACGTGGAGGCTACTGATTGGGTGATGAGTTGGATTTAGAGAAGGATGATGTTCGATTTTCTTGGTTTTTTTAATATATAAATAAAAGTGGTTTTGTAAAATGTGAAAAATGACTAGGCATTATAATTAGTTGAGTTTATGACTTGTCTGTATTTATTAAAATAATTAATTAATTAAAAAAATAAGAGATTGGACAGGTCAAGTAAAGTTATATGTCTACAAATTAATTTTACACAATGTATTCTTTTTAACTCATTTGATAATGATAGTAAAAACCATTTCACAAATGATAATGATAGTGATATTCAAGAAAAATTCATTTGATAAACATAATTAGTATCAAGATGAATAACGTTTTTGGCAATCATAAAAGTCGAGTGGAATGGCTTTCTTTATCTTTCTTTAATCCTTTAAAGCGGAAAATAAGTATTATTCCAATATGTTAAAAAAACCTAACTTTTTTTGTTATTCCTTTGCCAAATAAAAAAACTTTTATTTAAAAAAAACACTAAAAAAATATTAGATGTGTATAAACGTAAAATTACTATTCTTAATGCATTATATGTCCTTACTATCCTTAACAAACATGTGTCATTACTTTGAGTGAGCTAAGATTCAAACTCCCGTTTTCAACGAAACACAATTACGAAAACAAAATCACCTTAAATAAGAAACTAGATCCCAATAGATGCTAATAAATCAAAAGTTCATTTACCCTACTTGCAACCTTTTTAATGTCATATGCGTTTATTCATTACTAATAAATAGCTAAAGGAAAATGAATATAAAGCCCATAAAAGCCAAAAGCCAAGAGACTAGGAAGCCACAAAAGAAACATCGAGCCAAAGCAAATCCTTTAACATGATGTTTTCCATTAGCAACGGATCTCTCTCTAACCAGTAAGTCCATGAACAAAATCTAAACAAAAACATGGGAATTTAAATCAGAACCACTCATGCTTGTGATTGAACACCTACATCATGCAGAAACTCATCTGGAAGAATTGGCTGAAGCGATTTAAACTAGATATTCTCAATAAAGAGTAAATTCCAAAGGGATAAATCTGTCATCTAAATTAGCATCCTTTGATTTCTCTAAAAGTATACAAAACCAAAGAAAGAAGTTTTAAATAGAAAAGTTTCAGAGTTCAGTATTGATTGTTTACCAACTAACAAGCCATGGTTCCTAACAATTATATTTGACAAAGCAAGCACACAGCCAAAAAACACATCATAATTGTCAGTTTTTTATCACATTCCCCTTAGAAATTACTTGACATCAATTACCTAGTTCTTTTACAATTAACAGAAGAAAAGCATGGAAGGGATTTAAACATTGCTATTATGCAGAAAAGAACTTTATGTTGGCAAAATTTTCTTCATTATCAAGAATTCTGTGATGAGGAGCTTCTATCCCCAAAATATCAACAACTACATTTGCTGAATTGTATTACAAACCTCAGAAATATGCTAAGTGAGTTGCCGATGACCGCAATTGTTTCTTTATATGATGGCATTCCATTTTCATGATCTTATAAGGGATTCTGCAGAGGACAAACATCTCAACTTCATTTTGCCAAGGAAGATCAGTACTCACATTGGTCAAGAGATTCATGGTGCTTCAAATGCACAATCAGAAAACTCCTCGCCAGCACCACCAGTTGTGCCATTTGGAACTCTGGCTGAATTGGTAGAATTGGAATAGGGAGCATATACAGAGACAGGACTCCCACGAGAATTCCGGCTTCTTGTAATGGCACTACTTCTAGTAGTCCTTTGGCGAGCTTTCCGGCCCTAAAGTGATACACACACACACAATTAACATCATGCTCAACAAACAGATCATATAATTTCTACTTAAGCATCATCTACACTAAGCATTAAGACCACATCTTTGTTGATACCTAATTTCTCAACTTCAACACAACCATCAGAGGCTAAGCATTTGTTTCTGACTAGATGACTCAAGAGCAAATACCTCAAAATTGAAAATATAACAGGAGAATAAGCACTCCCTGCCCAACCTTCAGAGCAGAAAAATTCAATTTTTTCACAAAATGGTCCAAAACTATCCACTTCAAAATAACCACATTGATTGCAATAGGGAATTCTCTGTCTGGCCCAAGCATTCAAGACAAAATACCTCAAAGTCAAAAGACAACTGAAAAGATCAACCATTCTTGCCTCAACCTTAAAAGCAACAAAATTCAATTCCTTTTGTTCAAGGATTCCAAACTATCTACTTCTCAAGAACCACATTGATTTCATATGGAATTTGCTAACTCAATGATTCAAGACCAAATACCCCAAACTAAAAACATAACAGAAAAGATCAGGCATTCCCTTCACAACCTTCAAAGCAACAGAAATCAATTTTTCTTTTTTTCACCCAATGATTCAAACCTAACTACTTCTAAATAACCACATTGATCTCAGGATGGCATTCTAATAAAAACTATTAATCACTCCCTAATCAATACGGAAAACAATGGAAAAAAACGTTTATAAATTAAGAGAACAAAGAAAGCACTGACCTTTCCCATGCACTTCTCCAAGTGAGGAGCAAATCGACCAGCCATGATCGGCCTTCCGCAATTCATGCACTCAAAGATCTCATCCGCAACAGCAGGATGCGTCTGCCCGAATATATCAACAACATACTTGCAACCCACTTCACCGCTGCTGCTCGGATCGGCGGCGCTCGCCCGGGCCTCCTCCGATAGCCTCAACTCCTCCTCCTCCTCATCCAACCCCCGGTCAAGTCCAAGCCGAGCAACCCGGTGACACTCCGAAGCCACATCCGCGATGATAGAATCAAGCAAATTCGTGAAAACAACGAATACTCAACTGCATTCAATACCAACCCACCACTGAGGACATAGAACAAGCATGTGAAGGGCAACCAAGATTAATGGCGAAAAAGAGGGAATTCCCTGAAGGCCATCAAAACGGATACCTGAGAATGAGAGGAAGAACTGCCATCTTTGCCATCTGACATTGCTTGGATCTCCGAGAAGCCAATCAAAAAACGAAGACCGTCAGTGAATGAATTCCGGTGAGGGTTTTCAGAGCTCCGATCGATTGAATGCCTGCGAGAGCACAAACTGGAAAGAGATTAGGGTTTCGAATTGAATCGAAGATAAATTCGAAGAAGAGAAGAAATCAATGGCGCACTCTTAGAAATCCATGAGCGAAATGTTGAGAAATCGAAATTCGTTAGCTCTTATCGGATCCAAAACCCTCCTTATCGGGTTTGGATCCAAATACTGCTATTAAATCCAATCCCATTTCTAAACCCTTTTTAATCAAAGAATTTTTGATATATATATATATATTGGAAATTTGATTTTCTACTCAAAAAATGGGCTAGTTGTTATCTCAGAGTTTGTTTTGACACCAAGTTTTTTCAGAGTTTTTTATTTTTTAATTTTCTCTGTTTTTAAGTTGTGTTCAGGTTTTTTTTATGATATATTTTTTTTTTATTTGAATGCAGGTTGTTTATCTGCTTTTAAAAAAATTAAATTTTTTTAATTCAACTAAAAAATTACTATAAAATTAAAAAAAAAAAATCATTTTTTTTTAATCTTTTGTTTTGCAATTCATTTTTTAAATCGTATCCAAAGCAATCCTTATCAGGTTTGGATCCAAATACTGCTATTAAATCTAATCCCATATCTAAAGCTTTGTCAATCAAAAAAAAAAATTTATATATTTTACTTTCATCCAATACCATTTCTAAAGCTTTGTCAATCAAAAAAATATATATATATTTTTACTTTCATCCAATGATATGTTAAAATTTTGTCTATTATTAAATATTTAAATTTTAAATTTTTTAATTCAACAAAAAAACTACTTTTAAATAAAAAACCATAATATGTTTTTTTTATTAATAGGCCCCCCATTTAAGGGCATAATATGTTTTTTGAATCTTTTTGTTTTGCAATTCAATTTTTAATAGAAGATTAAGATTTTAAAAAGCTTGTAAAAATCCTTTTGATTAATAATAGTCAAATAATTTAAAAAGTAATAAACAAAACTTTCAGATAAAACTCTCTTGATTGTTTTTTTAATTTAAAAAGTACTGTCATTAGCCAGTATTGCGAAATCTTTTTAATTAATTTCATAGTTTATTATCTTTACTCAAAATAAATTTTTAAAAAAATATCTATTTTTAAAGGATTAATAAAGTTTCAAATTATCTTTTTTTTCTTCACTCTATTAAACTCATTTACAAGAGATTTTTACTATCTGTCCATTAATTTTTTTTAAAAGATAGATAAATTATAGTTTTATTAAATAAATTATAAATATAAACCAA
The DNA here is from genome assembly GCF_009730915.1 of Dioscorea cayenensis subsp. rotundata. Classification (NCBI taxonomy): domain Eukaryota; kingdom Viridiplantae; phylum Streptophyta; class Magnoliopsida; order Dioscoreales; family Dioscoreaceae; genus Dioscorea; species Dioscorea cayenensis. The sequence goes on from NC_052477.1 coordinate 30,102,875, forward strand.
CAAAACAAAATAGCTAATAGAATAAGAAGTTAACGATGCAAGATATGGAAGTCTGCCAATCGTAAATGTACAGCTTTATTAAAAAAACGACAAACTGCTAACAGTCAAGAGGGATTATTTATGAAAACTAACATTTTTTCTATCTTACTCCAATTTTGTCGTTTTTAATTAATTTTTTTAATACTTATATTCCCTAATTCTATTTTGTCGTTTTTAGTTACTATGTTTTTTCATATTTATATTCCCGTGTCCCTGGCTATTTGTCGTGACTTGATGCGTCGGGTCGTAAAAAACAAAATTGCAGAATTTTTATCCAATGTTGAGCTTTTTATTTATAAATTTGCTTTTAAAATTTCAATACGATATCGAAGATAAAACTCTCATGATAGTTTTTTTATTAATTAAAAAGTATTTACATTAGACATCATTGTGATTTTTTTTTTAAATTATGGTTTATCATCCTTACACCAAATAAATTTTAAAAAAATTATCAACTTTTAAAGGGTTAATGAAGTTTCAAATTATCGTTCTTTTCTTCACTCCAACCTATCTACATATATTATCATATATTTAGGATTGGTTATCACAATGATCTATGAAATCAATGTCTTAAAAAAAAAAATTGAACTTATTTCAAAAAGATTACAAAAGATAATTTTGTAAAAATTCATAATTACAAATATAAATTGAAAATAAAACAATATTAAACTTATTTACAAAAGGTTTACAATCTGTTCATTATTTTTTTTTCAATAAGAGGGATAGATTGCAATTCTATTAAATAAATTATAAATATAACTAACCAAAATAAAATGAAGCAAAGAAACTAAACAAAATAGCTAATAGACTAAGAAATTTAGCGAAGCTTTGATGTGAAAGTCTGTCAATCATAAATGTACAGCTTTACATTTTAAAAAAATGACAAACGGCTAGCTAGAAGATAATCAGAGATAATCTTTTCATGAAAATTAACATTATGTATGTCTTACTCTATTTTGTCGTTTTTAATTACTATATTTTTCATATTTATATTCTCCTTATTCTATTTTGTCGTTTTTAATTACTACGCTTTCTTATAGTTATAACTTATATCCCCTTATCCTTGACTATTTGTCGTGACTGTCGTGTCGTTTTTTGTTTTATGTTTTAATTAGACTATTCAATTTTATCTATTTTCATAAAAAAAAATTAAAATTGAATAATCTAAATCGACAAAGAATGTTTTGAGTTTTTTAAAATTGTAAATTTGCTTTGAAAGTTTTAATACCATACTAAAGATAACACAAAGTACATATCTTGTCAAATTTTTCATATTTTCAAAATAAATCCACTTATCTATTCACAGGTGTATATATACACACACACACACACACACATAGACAATCAGAGAACATACACAACCAAGATTGAAGCCATGAACATCCAAAACTTCATCACCATCTTCATTCTTCTCCTTTCTCTCCTTTATCTCTCCCCTTCCATCCATGCAAGACCTCTCATTAATGCCAAGTCCTCCAACATCTCCGCTGTCTTCGCCTTCGGTGACTCAACCCTAGACTCCGGCAACAATGACAAGCTACTAACCCTAGTCCGAGCAGACCACCCTCCCTACGGCCAAAACTTCCCCGGCCGGGTACCAACCGGCAGGTTCTCTAATGGTAAACTCATCACTGACTTTCTCACATCTGCTATCCATTTAAAGGATGCATTGCCACCCAACTTGGCCATCGGCCTCTCTGCCGATGACTTATCGACTGGCCTGAGTTTCGCTTCGGCCGGGTCCGGTTACGATGATCTCACAGCACAATCATCAGTAGTTTTAACGATGGACCAACAATTACGATACTTCAGTGATTATATGCGAAGAATGAGTATTGCAGGGAAAGATAATAAGTTTCTAAGCGATGCAGTGTTTGTCATTGGAGCCGGCTCTAATGACATGATCATGAACTTCTATACTCTTCCAGTGAGGAAATCTACTTACACCTTGGATCAATACCAGGATTTCTTACAATCTAAACTCTCTTCTTTTGTTAAGGTACTATTTATTTCGTTTTGTTAGTTATGTGTCTTGTTATTTATCTTTTGAAACCCTAATTAGGGTTTCTGAATAACATGTGTGTTTTTGCAGGAATTGTATAACATGGGTGGCAGAAAATTCACAGTAGCTGGCCTTCCTCCACTTGGATGCATTCCATTTCAAATCACAAATCATATTAATACAAGGCCAGGACCCCCAGGAGTACCCCGAAGCCGAGCTTGTGTCGATGAGCAGAATGACGATGCCATGAAATATAATACTAAACTGCAAACAACACTAAATGATCTGCGAAAATCGCTTCCGGACTCGAAAATCGTCTATGTGGACATATACAATCCTATGATGGATATGATCAATAACCCTACAAAATATGGTGAGTTTCATAATTTTTATTTTGGGTAGCACAAGCATTCAATCAAACAGTAACTTTGGTTTGACACTCGTGTTTAATTTGTGTGCCTAATTAGGGTTTACTGAGACAACACTTGGTTGCTGTGGAACTGGAACTATGGAGATGGGACCTCTATGCAGCATACCTCTTCCAACTTGCCCTGATCCTTCAAAGTTCATGTTCTGGGACTCGGTACATCCATCGGAGGCGGCATACAAAGCTCTTGCCGATGAATTCATGCAGACTGTGCTCCCCCAACTCACTTAGTGTTTGATTAATTAGCTCATTCCTTTTAGTATTAGTTTTATTTTAGTACTAGTTTTTATCTCAGTTATTATTCTTTTGAACATTATGCCATATAGATAGATGCACTTATACAAGTATTACTTGTTTTCTTGTGGAATTAAAACTCTTTGAATGATTGATCTCAAAAGTCATCAAATGTATGCTATTTTCTATGTTAACACAGTCATTGCATAGGACCACAAGCTAACAAACCATCCTAACCAAAGACCTTAAAGAAGATTGAGAAAACTTGAAATCTTACTATTAATTAATTTCAAGATGCTCATAAGAGTTTAGAGTTTAAAAAGGAATCTTTTTCAAAACGGAACGAATGAAAGAAACATAAGCTATATTTACATCAGTTAAGTCTAAAAACAACTTTAAAGCAAAGATATATATATAGAAAGAACATAAGATAAAGTCTAATCTAGTAAGATGAACTTCCTATTCTTCCTCTTCTTCCTCTTCTTCTCAAAGTTTCAGCTTCATTAAGGCCCCACCCCTTCATTCCTGTCATTTATCATGTGTTAGTGAATGAGCAAACAAGTTCTTCCAACATTCACATTGCAAGTTTAGTCAAACAAATAATTAATAAGAAGGCCTTATAAATGTGCTGATATGCATTAAAGGAGAACAAAGTCATTACCTTTTTCATTGACAAGTACCAGAAGATTAGACTGAACTCTAAGCTTTTGAGGATTTGGAAGGAGAAAACAAGGAAAGTGATAAGCTGCTATTTACTCCCTCAGCCTCACATTTTCTTTGCTTTTTCTCTGGCCTAACTGCAACTCTGAGTGAGAGATTTAAATCGATCCCAGCCTCGGTTTCATCGTCTTTCCACATCGGATCTTTCTGAGTAGCCTCTTGCCTTTCTGAGCATTCATTTTGCATCAATTGGAACTGCCTGTGATCTCTGTGTTGTGCTTCAATAGGATTGTTCATGTTGTAGTTCTGATTGAGCATCATTGATCTTGCATCCATGGTAGTCCCCATAGCTCCATTAAAGTACCAATTCATCCTCCATTGTCCATAATTGTTCCAGGGATGGCTTCCAAATCTAGTAAAATATCAAACAATTAGAGAAGGATAAGCAAAGAAACAATTAATTCATGCCCAAATAGACGGGTTTATATATATCGATACCGAGCACTTGTAATCGGATTTTGATTCATAGCTTGAGGCATATAAACTTGGTTGAAGTTCTGAATGTGTTCCTCTTGGCCTCCAATAGCTAAAATCAGAAGCCAAAACACTGTTAGTTTACCTAAATTCTTCTTCTTTGAAATCAAGAAGCCGGAAAGAATGAGGATCAATTAATCATACCACCTAGAGCTTTATCTTCAATCTTCTTGCTCCTGTACATCTGAATCCAAAAACAAAAGCACTCATCATAATAAAAGGAAACTTTTTAGATCTAGAAAAAAGAGAAACATTAATTACCTGGAGATGACTCTTGACATGAGATATGCTAATCTCTTTAGTATTCATGGCCTGAAGAACTGTCTTCGGTGTAGCTCCTGCACTCCCCCAAAATCAAAAGTAATCAAAAAGCCTCAATCAAACATAATTCCACATCAAAAACAATCATCAAAAGAGTGAATTCACTCACTCTCAGGGCCACCGAGCCTCTCGACGGCACGAACGAAGGAAAGATGAAGTTCAGGGGTCCACCGGAGCCTTGGAGTTTTCGACCGGCTGTATGCTCTCACCGGTCTCCCTTCTATGTTCTCCGAAGTGCTATTGCTTGAGCTACCACCATTTTTAATGCTCCCTTCTTCTTCTTCTTCATCATCATCATAGAGAGTCATCAAAGAATTCTCCGAAAAATTACTAGCCATGATATGATCTCCTTCCTATCATTCAACAACCAAAAGACTCTTTATATATATGTCAAGAATAAGGAAAGAAAAACTTATGATTCTTGAAGGAAAAACCTGAAGTTGCTAAAGAAAAGGTTGGCAGTCGGCGGTTATAGCAAGCCAGCAGAGTGAAGTTTTCAGGCAAACATCACATCTTCTCTTATGACATCAATGGTTAGAAAAAGAACAAAGCTGATGCAGCACAAACCCTAATCCTTTCACTAAGAGACAACAAACTATTCTCTCTCTTCTCTCTCTCTCTCTCTCTCTTTTCCCTTATTCTTTTTCTATACTTTTCCTTTGGCTTTCTCTTTCTCTTCAAAGTGTGTACATGTCATGCATGGGCATGTTGTGAATTTGAGATCATGCATGTATGCATGGTTTGGGACTTTGGATGCAAGTGAAGGTAACTTTGGAAGTATGAGAGAAAGATGAGTTGGAGAAACAAACAATGAAGCGAATGAGCGGTGGAGAACATGACTGCTCTTTGAAGGAGGATGTCGGTGATGCCGACCCAAAGAAAGGAATATGGTTTGAAGAATCACGGACTTGTTTTTCATATACCACCTTCACTTTAGTGTAATTATTAAAAGAAGTAGGGGTGTTTTTATGCAATATATGTTTATATATATAAATTATTTGCTAAAAATGGAAAATTAAGCCTGTTGTCTTTATATTATAAAATGGATTAATTACAACTTATTGTCAAATGGCAGGTGTGAGTCCATTAATTTTACGTCATGAGAGAAACTTATAACATAATATATATATACATATATTTATTAAATTAAAGAAAATTATTTTATTTTATTTTTTAAAAACCAAACAACATTTTTTTATATGTATTTTAATTCACTACAGATTTTATGAATTTTATTAAGTGGAAGTGTGTTGGACTCTTCAATCCATAAATTATAGAGAATTAAAAATAAAAAAATATAATTATAATTTACAATGACTTAGCGCTTTTGTTATATAAACAATTATTTGATGTATTGATTTTATTTTATTTTAGTTTTTAAAGTATTTATAATTCTTTTAATCATTAAATTTGAATAAAGTATAGGGATGTAGGTAAAGTACCAAAAGCATATTTATCACATTTCTATTCAACCATACCTACTGACCATACATATATAAATATATATTAAGAGTTGCTTGTGGACCAGATTAAGCTGCCAAATGTTATACCTAATCCAAATCTAACCCTTAATAAGTTCTAAGGATAGGGAATACTTTTTTGGAGAAGGGAATTCAATGGTTAGTGATTGAAAAGATATATATATACCTATGTCGTAGGTTTGTGGTGGCTAATCAAGACAGGTACACAACATGCTCCCAATTAATTAACTAGTATTATTATTTTGGTAGTCAAAGATTAGAGAACAGTTGCATCCTAACTCACCAACCGGAATGACATGCTTGAAAAGTTGATAGGAATTTTGCACTGCTCCTTCCCTGACCTCTTCTATTCAACAATTCTACATGATTTCAGCACCAAATGATAGAACTTTCCATTTGTTCTAATACAAGCTTAATTTAAGATATATATATATATATATATATATATATATATATATATATATATATATATATTCTAAGTAGTTATTATGATTTCCAAAAAAACACCAAAGGATTTGTAGCCTAGTGATACTAGGGTCTTTTTCGCTAGAATAAAACACTAATTTAGTTATCTGCCGTTAAAAAAATGAGCATACTTGGTGATTGAGTATATATACTCCTCATTGGTAGAGTCAAACTCCTTGAAAATAGTTTTTCTGTGAGCTCATGTCATTGATTACGATTTGATCAAACTTAGTGGTTTTTAATAAAAAAATTTTATAAAAAAAATTTTAAAAAAATACAGTATTTATGATAAATTTTTAAAAAATACATGTGGAGGGGTACATTAGAAGTTCAACTACCACATGTGATTATAGGCTGAAAAAATAAATAAATAAGTAAAAATATATAAAAATTAAATAGCTTCCATGAAATGTTCTCCTAAGGTGATCCTTAATTCTATGGCAGGACCATGAGATCAGCATTTAGCCTAACTCTTTTGAGTTCATAGAGGATTATTCTTCCATGTCTACTGTGTTTCTACTGAGATTAAGGCTGTACATGATGATTGCAGCAAATTTTTCAAAATTCATTTATATGTAAAATACCTAAGCTATGCATATATATAACAGTTCAACCAAATCAATTTTATTTTTTTATATAAAAAAATAAATTAACTATAATTTATTGAAAAAGAAGACTATATAAAGATGTAGAAAAAAAAAAACAAATAACCAAAAAACTCCATAATAAAAGGAGTTAAAAGATTTAAAATTATAAAATAAATAAAACAAAAGAAACTTTTCGTCCACTAAAGAGGTGAATAAAAGAATTACGCAAACACTGGAGTAACTGACAGACAGACAACAAAACAAAATCATGACAAATAGACAATAAAACAAAATTAGATTGCGGGATCTGGCAGATCTCACTGAACTCTTTCAGAGAGAGTAACCAAGGGTTTCATGAAATTGAGACTCTTTTTGATCAGCAAGAAAGTGACTCTTCAAATTTCGTTATTCAAGAGCCTGGAGCCGAGGCACCAAGTCAATAGACCCCTCTTGCCCCTTGTCCCTCTCCTCCCGTCCTACCACCCTCTCCTCCTCCCCCACGTTTCTCCACGGTTCGTCCCTTGCCCAGTTGCCCTCTATTGTTTATCTATATACAATTTGTGTGGGGCCATTGTGTGTGAGAGGTGAGAGATTTGGTAGACATTGAAACTTTATCCAATTAGAGAAAAAATAATTAATTTATTAAAAAAAAAAAAAATGATATAGTTTGGATGATGATAATAACGATTTTTTTTTATATTCGGTAGAGATAAAAGAAGGGTGGGTGTTTCATGTTAATCCTTAAAAATTGATGCATTTCATAATTTATAAATTAATATATTTTTAAAAAAAATAAAAAATGATAAAACTTTACGGATAAAACTTTTTTTTATAAATATGATGAGTTCATGTTGTAAAGGTTTATTTGATATTTTGATCGTGATGAATAAAATAGTGTCACACGGCGGTGGAAGGTTTATAAAAGCCTTTGTTGGTATTCGGGATTGTGTTCAATTCGAATGAATCCATCACATGTTTTATACATGGACACATATAAAAATGCGCATAAAAAAAATCTTCAAATATTAGTCGTAGACTCAGTGTAATATACTTACCTATAAATTTATAAACCAAACTTTAGTATTAAAGATATTTTTCTATCATTCATTGTTAATTTTACAGTATTTTTATTTTATATTTTAAATAGTATGCCTATTGTTTTATTTTAAATTTCTAATAATAAAAATTTTGTTGATTAAATATTTTTAGTTTATATTTCGCTAGTCTTGAGCTACATTCACCCAAGTGATACGCATATATTAATTTTAAAAATATTCAAACAATTGGGACAGATAAGATGCGGTTATTTCGTCCAAGTCTTCAACTAAAATATCACACCAACTTATTTTTTCCAAGGGATAAAATAGTTAGGGGCTTTTTGTAGGTGTACCCCTAAATAATTTTGAAATTGTATATTTACCCCTGAATAAAAGTTAATTGCATACATACCCTGAATAATATACATAATTGCGTATATACCCTTGGGGTTCAAATTAGTTGAAAAACCATCCATTAACAAATAACAACCAATAAATATATAAAACTACCATTATACCATTGCATATATACCCTTGAAAAGTTTTTTTAAAGTTGTACAATGGTTATTTTGAACCTTTTGTATATCTTAATCCAAGTTATAACCATAGTTAATCAAGTTTGATTACCGGAATCTAACAATAAGGGGCATATCCATAATTATCTATATTTTTTAAGGGTATATATACAATTATGTTTTTTCTGAGGGTAAATATGCAATTATAGAATTTTTGAGAGGTTTATAACCAAATCTCCCAAATAGTTATTATGCACAGATTCATGGGTCAAGAGAGCCCAAAATGACCCTTCATGGGCCGTGTTCTCAAATGCAATGGGCCCTGAAAACAGAAATGAATGCGCTTGTTGGTCGTCTCGTGGCCACGTCTCTTCACTCCCACCTCAGTGGCTGTCGTCTCCGACGACCTTCTCCAAAGCCCCTAGCCCTAACCCTAACCCTAATTCCATGTTTGAACTCTAGATATGGCGATCCAATTTCCCATCCCCACTCGCTTCCTTGTCTCCTCCCCTCCCTCTCGTCATCTTCACCTTCTTCCTCCCCGCTTCGGGACTAGCTTTCAGCATCCATGGCTGAGCTTCAGATTGCCGTTCAAGTCGCTGAAATCTGTCAGATTTGACCAGATCCTGACGAGCTCAGAGGAGGAGATGGGGGATGGCTTCTTCGAGACTATTGAGGAGCTGGAGCGGATGGTGAGAGATCCCTCTGATGTTCTTGGTGGGATGATTGAGAGGCTATCAGTTCGTGAGCTGCAACTCATGCTGGTATACTTCTCGCAAGAGGGGCGGGACTCGTACTGCGCTCTTGAAGTCTTCGACTGGCTTCGGAAGGAGAACAGGGTGGACGGGGAGACGATGGAGCTGATGGTTTCGATAGCGTGTGGATGGATTGAGAGAATGGTTGGTGGAGAACACGCGGTGGCGGATGTTGTGGGGCTGCTGAACGAGATGGAGTGCGTCGGAGTGGAACCGGGTTTCAGTATGGTGGAAAAGGTGGTATCTTTGTACTGGGAACAAGGGAAGAAGGACGCAGCAGTGGCGTTTGTGACGGATGTGATGAACAGAGGGGGCGTTGGAGGTTATAAGATCGGAAAGCAAGGTGAGAACGAGAAGGAGGGGCCGGTTGGGTATCTCGCCTGGAAGATGATGGTATGTAGTTCCTGAATCCTTTAGTTTTGCTTAAAATTCAGTGAAGAATTGCAATTAGTGATCTTGTTAGTTCTCCGTGTGATTGCTTTTATGGATTTGTGTCTTCTATGATTCATTTTTATCATAAACAAGTTCACTGCATAGTGACTCAATTTTCTAGTTGATGAATTACTGGGGCACTTGGCTTGAATAGCTCTTTGAATGATGTGAGTGAAATGAAATACTGGACAATCAAGTCCATGAGTTTATATGACATTCTAGTGTTAAATGACAATGCTTGGTCATTGAATGGCATTTTCCTGACTTCAAGAAAGACAATTTAATTAACTCTTTGTATGTAGAAATTGTGTGCAGGGCTCCGCGTAGGTAATTTTTAGATAGAAAAAGTATTGAGGTGATCTGGAAGAGCAAACGCTTTTATGCTGTGTAGTAGATTGACCCTATCCCATTTTCATTTATATGACTTATTGATTGGATGTTTATGTTTCTCCTGTCGCTGATGTTCTATATTTTTGTTGTCACTTGTTAGTAGATTCCTGGAAGTTCATTATGCAAATTAGCTCACTTCTTCCATTTCACTTTGAGTACTAACTGCTGAATACCTCATCTTTGCAATGTTGGTTGTATTTGCTGTTCATCCTTTTTCAGGCATGAAGCATTGAAGGGTAAACCAAGTCACCACATGTTTATTTGTGGACAATTTAATGATTTGAGTGTAAAAGAATAAATGAGTCTTAGTCTTAGAATAGTCGGCGTCAACATGTTATAATTAAATACTCTCAAGTGTTTCTCTTTGATTGATTTTCTTTTATCATATTACAGTAGAGATTTATTTTTCTATCACAGAACAACATTGGTTTCAATGTTCCATCTAGGCAATCAGTGGTTGGATGACCTCAACAACATTCTTTGTTTTTGATTCTTACAGGGAGATGGCAACTACCTGGGTGCAGTCAAATTGGTTATAGAATTTAAGGAGTACGGATTAAATCCTGAGGTATACAGTTACCTCATTGCCTTGACAGCATTAGTTAAGGAACAGAAAGAGTACTCCAAAGCTTTACGCAAGTTGAAGGCATCAAGAAAAGCTGCCTTGGTAGCTGAACTCGATGCTGTTGATCTTCAACAACTTGGAAAGTATCAATCGGATCTTATAAGGTATGGAATCCGCCTGTCAGATTGGGCAATTAAGGAAGGGAGCTCTGTAATTCCTGGAGCTGTCCACGAGAGACTTCTTGCCATGTACACTTGTGCTGGATTTGGGTTGGAAGCCGAGAACCAATTGTGGCAAATGAAGCTTTCAGGGAAGGAGCCTGATAGGGAGCTTTATGATGTGGTTTTAGCTATCTGTGCTTCTCAGAATGAAGCTGATGCTGTGCGCAGGCTGCTAGCCGGAGTAGAGGCTACTAGTGCAGCACGCAGGAAAAAGACCTTATCTTGGTTACTTCGAGGCTATGTTAAAGGAGGTTACTACATTAATGCTTCAGAAACCCTACTGAAAATGCTGGATTTAGGCTTATGTCCAGAATACTTAGACAGGGCTGCAGTGTTGCAGGGACTAAGAAAGGCCATCCAAGAATCTGGAAATCCAGAGCCATACATCAAGCTCTGCAAGCGCCTGTGTGATACAGATCTAATTGGACCGTGTCTCATTTATGTGTATATAGATAAGTACCGCCTTTGGATTGTGAAAACTATATGAAATGCCACGCTGTAGAATATGAGTGATTTGTTGTACAATTGTATAGCAGAAATGAAGGTAAACCACACATACAGATTCAGCTGTATAAGATGTGTATATATGTTCAAAACCTGTTGAAGAGAGTGAATTACTATGTCAACTTTGATGTCTGTAAATTTGCACATTTCTCTATTCTTGTGTATGTTTTTTCTTTCTTTATGTGAATCGTTTGTGGAAAAGCATTTCTCTGTCCTGGTTGTGCAGAAATCACATGAATAATGTTATTTGTATTTGGTTCAATGAGGAAGCTTATTTAGGGCTTGTCTGGAATAATTTCTACAGAACGCATTTATTTTTTAATGGAAATTTTTGTAAATATTTCTTTTGAATAAATTGAGTGTTCTTTTGCTCCCTGAGTTATTGCACTTTTTATGTTCACCAAAGGTGTTTTTTAAAGATCTCTCAGAAATGGGATGGCTTAACAATAGTTTTTTTTTCATCGTTTCTGTTTTTCTTTTTTAAAAACCAATATGCAGTGAAAAATAGATTAAGAAATGTGTGACTAATGAAAATAAATATATCTTATCCTGAAATATACCAATCCAATTGTCCAAATAAATTTAGTAAATACAAATAACAACATGTGTTTTTTATTCCCCCACCAAATTTACCAGGAATGAATGCATAATACTCTTACAATGTTTCAAATATAACTGGCAAAAGTACAAAGTTAATGAAAACAAGCAGAAAAACGCAACAAACACTTGGGAAAAAAAAATCAAATAACAAGCAACATATATAAACTTCACAACCAAATTCAATAATGGACAGGAGGGAGACAGTGAGCAGGACGGAAAGCCAAAGGCCCTGCAGAATAAACCACAGCCCCAGACACCAACTTCTTCTTCTTCTCATCTCTCAGTTTTCCACCTTCAATCCCTCCATTAATATTAGTGAGAACATTACAACCCATATCAGCAGATGATACCAATCTCACAGAGCAAGCATGAATTGGATGACCAAGATAAAACTTATAATTATTAATATCAAGACCATGAAGTGGTGAATAAAAATATCCTCCAAGATCAGTCTTGACAACCTGGTAATGCTTAACACGGTTCTTGTGATCTTTGCAAGAGATGCTAACCTTGGCTGATGGCAGTGGTTTGGCTTCAGCTAGTGACCATGATCCTGCAGCTTGTTTGCAGCTCTGGCACATGACCATGCCTTCAATGATGATTGTTGGTTCTTTGGGAGTGTTTGGTGTTTTCTCTGAGTGAGAGGTTTCTGGGTTTGCAGTGATGATGGTTGGGAGAAGGATGAGGAGTAGGATGGGGATGAAGTGTTTGCTGGCCATCTCTTGTTGATGTCTTTTGAGTTATGTATGTTTTGTGATTTGAGGAATGGGATTATGTACTACTTGTATGATATATATATATAGAGAAGAGAGGTTGTTTGGTTTGTTGTTTGGATGTTTGTTTATTGGTTTGATTGGAGACATGTCAGTGAGTGATTGCTTGCATGATATGAACGTGAAGGCCATGAAGCGGAGAGAATGGACCATGAGAGTTTGAATTTTATTGTGGAGATTTTTTTTTTTAAAAAAAAAGAATTATTATTTAAAGAAGACTGATAAAAGTGCTAAATAAAAATAAATAAAGAGGAAAAAAAAATTCCGTTGCCGGGACTCGAACCCGGGTCTCTCGGGTGAGAGCCGAGTATCCTAACCAACTAGACTACAACGGATTTATGATGATGTAAAAGAAATTTATTTTACTATAAAATATTTAAAAATAATCTAAATTATATAGTCTGCTATGGTATTAAAGTATGGAAATTTATTGTAATATTTTTTATTTTTCTCTCATTTCTTCTTAAATTTTTCTCCACCCGGTTCCCTTCTCATTTGTTAGCAATTTTTAAAAATAAAAAAATAAATAACATATATTAGTAATGCCACTAAATTTATATATCATTTTAAAATTTAAGGGAAAACTAATGATACATTATTAAACACACCTGTCAAGAATTTTCTCAATATCATTTTTTTACTATATGTATTTTACTAATAATCATATAAAATATTATTTTAATAAAATTTGGACAAATCACATCAAAAATGTACATAAGTGTGGAGTTAATATGTCAACAAATCTATACTATCACCCTATACGAATTGACATACAAACGTATCTCCTTAGCATGATAAAAAGCACATTACATATATTGAGGGCCCGATATTAACAGACTAAAAAATCATTAGCACATAAAATAAGAACTATTTACGTTTTTTTAATTGTGGACATAATATAAGTATGATTCAAACCCTCAATCTTTTAAGTAGAAAAATGAACCAAGTACCAATTACCATTGTTACAGAGGAAGTCAGTTTTTTTTTTTTGAAAAAGTGAATATACCATTTCGAATTAAAAGAACAAGCATTACAAAAGATCATTTTAGAAACATTTTAGCGAAAAGGTAGTCAATCTTTTACTTTAATAAAACATCATTTAGCGAAATAAGTTCCGACAAAACATTTTAGAAAATGAAAAAAACCAAACCCATAGCCAAATCAACAAATCATTTTCAAAGTCACTGATTCCCAACGTTTAAACAAACATGAGTTAAGCTGTAACTCATGTGCATACAGTATCCTATCCTTTCAACACCTGCAGTACCTCTGTGTGTTCTTTCTTTCTAATCAAAGCAACAACAAAAAAAAAAACTGAAGATTATTAGTTGTCATTCATTCATTCATTCATTCAAATATATTTATATGTATATATGTCAGTAAAACATAGAAGCAACACTTGAACTCCAAGTTGAAGCAATATGAAAGCAAAAGCTCACTCAGAGTATCTCAACATGGAGTGAAACCAAAGCCATTCTATCCACATGGTCTTTGGGTCACATACATATATCTAATATCTAATATCTTCACTTCCAATCCCTCTTTCTCTTTCTTTATCTCTCTGTTATCCTTTTATTTTATTTTGGACACTGTCTTCCTGTCTTGCATGTGGTCTTTTTTTTCTATAATTTTTTTTATATTGATAAATAATAATAATAATAATAATAATACTAATAATAATGTTCTTTGTTTTGAGGCGAAAGACTTCTATCCTTCTATGTACGGCAACTTGAGTTATTTATATGAAAAGAACTATTAACAGTAATTTAGTTCAAGGTGTTTGTTTTGGTTTGGTTGGACCATTGCTACTTAGTTTGGATTGGACCACCATTATTTTTTTGTCTGTCTTATTGAGAATGATTTTTGTAAAGAATTTTTAAATCAAAATTTATCAAAAATTATAATTAAAAGTAAACATGAATAATTTTTAACAATCAACAAAATTTTAAAATTATTTTTAAATCTTTTTCTTAAATATGATTAATTAAATCACAAGGTAAAAACTACAAGCACGTAATCCTTTACTTTAGAGAAAAATAAAATAAAAACTTTATGTATACATTTTTGAAGAGAAAAAAATACAAATTCCAGCTTTTCAATTAAATTACATTTTGTTGTTCCTTTAAGAGTTTATCATCTCTGGTGACAGACTTTTTTTGGTGGCTTTTCTAGTCTTTGATTTTTTGATATACTAATTGTATTTATTTATTTGTTATATTTTTCAATAAATTTATGATTTATTTATTTATTTTTTTAAAAATTACAGTATATAACATTGGAGCTAACTTAGGCGTTATGTATCACTTTGCTCCCTCTGATGCCACCTTAATATGATTGATGAACAAAAAAAAAAAAAATCAAATCAATGGCGTGAATTAAGATTATAATGATTTATTTATCTAAGTAATAATAAAAACAACTTTATTATGTCACTTCTGTTTTCCAATTAATATGAATGGAAACTTGCACAGATCCAATGATGAAAGATTCCTTAACACTGTTCAATTGAAGTTTTAATGAAAAACAAGAATGAAAAAGAGAATAAAACTTCTTCAAAGAGCCAAAAAAAATAAAAATAAAATAAAAATAAAGGCAAATAAAATTTATATTAAAAAAAGGCAAAAGAGATGCTACAGTAATGGGCTTGGGAGACCAAAGGATCACGTGCCGGGGCCCCACTCATCCTTCCATCACGTGGGATACATTTGACACCACACAAACAAAAACAAATAATGAAAGTGATACAACTTCATTGACTATTATTTTTCTTTTAATTTTTATTTTATTGAAATAATTAACTTCATTGACTCATTAAATATCACCTAAATTTAGTTTCAATTTCAAAGAGTTTTTTTTTTAATGTATAACTTCTCAATCATTTTGTCCTTCTAATGATTCTTACAATAAAGTAAAGAAGACAAATTTACCGTGATTTAAGATCTTTATTTATTTATTTTTCTCAAGCTCTAATTATCATTAATGAATAAATCTAATTATCATTAGTCCCATTCAATTTATGAATGACCAAGTATAAATTAAATGAAATAATCCATCACTTGATCACAATAAGACATATCTAGAGAGCAATACATAAACATATATATAATTAATAGTTTTTGAAGCAATATCTATTCTTGAGCAAAAAACAGAACACCAAAAAGACAAATTAAATAAAAGATGATTTGGAAAACTTGAAATGGTTAACATATTAAAATGTATGAATATCTTGGACTCAAAGTCTTGTTGTTTTGTTGAAAAATTGTTGCTTTAGTTATCTAGTGTTTGCATGAAATGTGATGAGTGATGATGGCATGGCATGGATCAAAGGGCACACACCAACCACTCACCATCTTGTTAGGTGATTTGGCATTAGGACATGTCCCCATTCTCATTGCATGTATCCCTCTTCCTCATTCATCACCTTCTTTTGTTTCTAATATTCCACCTCACCAAAAACCAAAAGCACTTGTGAGTTTGTATCAACTTTTTTTCCTTTTGAGTTGGTAATCTAGTGCTTTTAATTAGATTGTGTTTGATTTGAGGCAGAAGAAATTCCTTTTTTATATTTTAATATTATCATTAAATAAAAATTAAATTTAAATAAATAACATGAACTCCTTCTGTTCGATCAACCTTAATGACCTAAGTGAAGTGAGGACACCCAATACCAAACTAGCTAAGTTGATTACTCATTGTGTCGTTTTTAATAAATAATTCACCTTTATTGATTGTTTTATGTGCTCTTGGGTTTGAGTTTTTTATTAAAATTCATTCATACCACGGGTTAAATATGAAGTTTTGTCTTAATTTATTTTTCTATTTGTATTATTTTATATTAGTTATTTTTAACTCGTTAATTTTAATTTTATATTTTCAAATAAAATTATGTATTATTTTATCAATACAAATTATGATACTTTTAATTTTTTATAATGCATAAGTTTCTTTGTACAAGCGAGAACAAATGATTTTGAGCAAAAAAAAAAAAATTATTTTCCAGATAAGACATAATTTTTTTTTGTAATATGTATAAATCACAATGCATATACCCATTATATCGCAACTATATTTAAAAAAAAAATCAAACTTTTAGTCTTCTACATAAATTATCATAAAATATAAAAAAATTAATTAAGAAAATTTCAAAAAAAGGTACGAGGCGTACCAATCCTAAAATTTCACTCCAATTAAATCAGAAAAAAAATTCAGATTTCACTGGAGTTGATAACAAAATACTAAATTATTATTATTTTTTATTAATATAATCACACAAAGTCATTGACAAACAAATGTATGGAATTAAACAATATTTATTCCGCACGTTATCATAACACTGTTCCTTAGTCAATAACTAAGGAGGTGGATAACTTAAATATATCAAGTAAGAAAATATGTTCACATACATAGATTTTAATCACTAGTAATGATTAAAATATTGAATTATAAAATAATATGAAAAATATAAATAAAGCAATGAGAGGAGGAAGTTAAATTAAAATCGCTCACTTAACACAAAAAGTCAAACTCTAATTACTAAATCTAATTTTATGTATGTATATTTTCATTGATCAGAAAAGTTAAAGGGAGAAGTTAATACTATACTTGATTGTGGATGCTGAAATCTCCATGATGTTGAAAAATTTTTTTATTCATTCAGAGTTTATTAATTCTCATATTTTAGAATATTTCAAAAGTATAAAACAATTAGGTTTTACTTTTAAAAAAAAAAATGGGGTCATTCAGCTAATTTCCCAACCCCCACCCCTAAATTACTCTTTAAAATCAAAAGACAAATCTTTTGATTTTGGTGGGCTGATTGAGTTGTTAATGCTAATTAAGTCAATTAAACATCACCATCAATAGTATAATTAATAATAAACACCAACAAGTTGCCAAATATTTCCCAAATAACACAAAACAAAAATGCATTTTTAATCTATAAAATTTTTAAAACTAAAAATATATATATATATATATATTTACTTAATTCAAAAATCAAAATAAATATTTAAATTACCACAGTGACCAAATGGCGAACTTATCGAAAAAAAGCATTATTACAACGGCCAATGGTTTGTCCATCTCTAACGGTTGTAGACGGCAAATTGACGGCGTAAGTAATTCCGTCACCGTTAAATTTCAAAATCCCTCTACGTTTAACGGCATCCACGTTATCTCTTCAAGTAGAGCTCTTGAGCTCCTTTCGTTCTCTACTCCGTTTTATATATATATTCAAGAACGAGTCTTTGAGAGAGATTGAGACTCGATCGACGATTCCAAACCCTTGTTCTCGGTTGCTCCGGCAGCTGGATCCTTCACCGGGATTCGATTTCTCTCCGATCGGCTATCGCCGGCCGTTATTGTACTGGTACATTTGGTTTCTCTCTTGGTTCTTCTCGCCATTGCTGTGATTTGAGGTTGGGTTGTTGGTTCTTGTTAATTTTCTTGGTGTGTTTGGCCGATTTGGGGGTTTTGAGCGAATCTGGGGTTTTTGTGTTGAATTTGGTGGGAATTTTGAGTTTTAGTTTGATTGGGTTTTGTAGGTGGTTCTGGGGTTTGTTGTTGTTGTGTTTGTGATCTGAACTGTGGGGTGGTGTGAGAATGGAGCAGAGGAGAGGTGGGCAGGTGTCGATCTCGCCGTCTGCGACGCCAAAATCGAGTGATAAGTCAGTGAGAGATCTCCGATCTAATGAGAATGGGAGCTCGAGCAAGCATGATAAGGAGAAGGGAGTCAATGTACAGGTCCTTCTTCGTTGCAGGTAAAAAGCAATGAATTCATGGAATGCTAGAATTTTAGATATGTTTATTTTTTATTTTTATTTTTTCGGATTTTTTAATGGGTTGTGGATTTTTGCAGGCCTTTAAGTGAGGATGAGCTGAGGGTGAACACGCCGGTGGTTATTTCCTGCAATGAGCACCGGCGTGAGGTCTCGGCCATTCAGAACATTGCCAACAAGCAGATCGACAGGACCTTTGCTTTTGATAAGGTTTGATGAACTGTGCTTCTTTCTTAAAGCTCTTTTCTTTTTGCTTTTTAATTTATTCTTTTTGATGAATTTTCTTTTTCTTTGTGACTATGATGGATTTATATAGGTCTTTGGCCCAACATCCCAGCAGAAGGATTTGTTTGATCAGGCTATATCACCTATAGTGTTTGAGGTGCTCGAAGGCTACAATTGCACCATCTTTGCTTATGGACAGACTGGTACTGGGAAAACTTACACAATGGAAGGAGGAGGGAGGAAGATGAAGGTAGTTTAGTTATTATCCCTACTGAAGGTAGTTGAATTTTAGTCTTACTTGATGTTATTTATAATCCTTGTGCAATCTCTTAATGCCATTGTAGAATGAAGAACTTCCAAGTGATGCTGGCGTCATCCCAAGGGCTGTTCGCCAGATATTTGATATCCTTGAAGCACAGAAGGCTGAGTACAACATGAAGGTTACATTTCTTGAGCTATATAACGAGGAGATAACTGACCTCTTGGCTCAGGATGAGTCGAAGTTCCCGGATGATAAATCTAAGAAACCCATTGCTCTCATGGAGGATGGAAAAGGGGGTGTGTTTGTGAGGGGACTGGAAGAGGAGATAGTCTGTACTGCTGGTGAAATTTACAAGATTTTAGATAGAGGGTCTGCAAAAAGACGAACTGCTGAGACTCTACTCAACAAGCAAAGTAGTCGATCCCACTCCATATTTTCCATCACCATTCACATTAAGGAGTGCACTCCTGAGGGTGAAGAGATGATCAAGTGTGGGAAGCTAAATCTTGTGGATCTTGCTGGTTCTGAGAACATCTCAAGATCAGGTGCTAGAGAGGTGGGTTTTTCATCCTAAACTTGAAGTGACTGCTCTATCTTCAAAACAGAGATTTTTTAAAAATATTGTTCTCTTCAACCAAGGAATGCCATGAATAGTCTTGGGCAATGCTTCTATTAAACCTAATGAGATTTTTTACTTTATCCCAGGGTAGAGCAAGAGAAGCGGGTGAGATCAATAAGAGCTTGCTTACTCTTGGCCGTGTGATAAATGCTCTTGTAGAGCACTCTGGTCATATACCATACAGGTGTTAGTGTTAACAACTATCTGGCTTTAATTTTCCATTTTTGAGTTTGATGCGATTCTTGGGTTAACTTTCCATTATTTGATATTTTAGAGATAGCAAATTAACAAGATTGCTGAGGGATTCTCTGGGAGGCAAAACTAAGACTTGCATAATTGCCACCATTTCACCTTCCATACACTGTTTGGAAGAGACACTGAGCACCTTAGATTATGCGCATCGTGCTAAGAATATCAAGAATAAGCCAGAGGTAAGTACTCCTTACATAGCCCATTGCAAACCTATAGAATAAGGATATTCTTTTATTAGCACACCTCAATTCTTGCCTCTAATTCTCCAGGTCAACCAAAAGATGATGAAGTCTGCACTTATCACAGATTTATACTCTGAAATCGTCCGCCTTAAACAAGGTTTGTGTGAATTTGATTTTTAAAATGAATTATTAATGCCCTCTTATGTTGACATTCTCTTTATGGATTCTAATAATTCATCACTAAATTCATGTGCCTTTTCTGCATTGTTTGAAATATTTGAGAACTGCAAAGTAATAGAGCTTGTCAAGTTTTAGAGTTCCTCATTGATGAGTTGGAAAACAACCCTTTTTCTGGCACTCCAGTAGTGCTAGTTGCCGTAGATTTGTATGTGGATGTTTCTTGTTGGATGATTGTTTACCATACTTATTTGTCTCCAGAGGTTTTTGCTGCCAGAGAGAAGAATGGAATATACATCCCACGGGATCGATACCTACATGAAGAAGCTGAGAAAAAGGTTCTCCCTCTCTCTCTATCTCTGTCTCTGTCTATCTCTCTGTATGTGTGCGCGCGCGCTCGCTTGTGTGTCTGCGCCCTTGTGCGGATGTGTGCTTGTGTTTGTTAATCATTTCATGTTATATGTCAGGCCATGACAGAGAAAATGGAGCGCTTAGAGCTTGATATGGAATCCAAAGATAAGGTAATTTTGGTAAATTCTTCTGGTTCGTATGTTTGCTTTAATTTGTGGTCTGACAGAGTTATCATGTGATCTGAACAGCAATTAGTCGAGCTTCATGATCTCTATAATTCTCAGTTATTATTAACTGCAGACTTAAGTGACAAACTGGAAAAGACCCAGGTAAAAATTCCTCCTTTTGTTCCATTAAACTGCATGCTATCCGCTTTGTAATAATTCTAAATATATGCTCTCACCACAGAAAAGGCTGGAGGATACTGAACATGCATTATTTGACTTGGAAGAAAGATATAGACAGGCAAATGCCACAATTAAAGAAAAAGAATATTTGATATCTAACCTCCTAAAATCTGGTGAGTGAGGTGAAACTGGAGTTTTATGGATTTCATTTAAGATCTATCTCTTTAATGTATGTTGCGTCTTAGGGATTATCTGTTGTAACCCAGAGCATGTTTTATATTTGTGCTGAGGCCAGATTTTTTAAACTGTCAATAAGGTGTCTATAAGTTAAATCATCTAATTTGATTCTAAATTATCTTTTCTGAAATGTTTATTTCTACAAGTAATTCTTGGATACTGATGTTTGGTCCCTGTACTTTCAGAGAAAGCACTCGTTGAACGTACTTATGAGCTTCGATCAGAACTAGAGAATACAGCAGCAGATGTTTCTGGCTTGTTTTCTAAAATTGGTCAGTCATTTATTTGATTTATTTTCTACAATGGATTAGTCTTTTAATGAATAAGTGTTGTTCCTCCTCTCACTAATATTAGTATTCCTTCTATTGCTACAGAGCACAAAGATAAGATAGAAGATGGCAACAGGGTTCTTGTCCAGAAATTCCGGTCTCAATTGACTCAGCAGCTGGATATCTTGCATAAGACTGTCTCAGATTCTGTAATGCAACAGGAGAATCAACTAAAGGAAATGGAAGAAGACATGCAATCCTTTGTATCTACAAAGGCTGAGGTATTTTTTGCAATCTAATTTAGTCTTTCAGACAAATATCAATGATGACAGTTGGTCTGCTTAAATTCTCTATCTATCAACATTAATATGAATTAATAGCAGACAAGAACTGTTATTTACTTGTCTCCTTTGTACTCAGGCCACAGAAGAACTTCGTGGACAGGTCAAGAAACTGCAAGATATGTATGGCTCTGGCATCAGAGCATTGGATGATTTAGCCGGTGAACTGGATAAGAACTCTCAATCAACTTATGGGAAATTGAACTCACAAGTATTGATGCACTCTACCACACTTGATGCGGTATGTATTGTTGGATGCTTCTTTGAAATGACTCCTATTAGTAGTAGTACGATTTTTTTGTTATAATGTTTTCCCTGTTGCACAGAGTTTTAAAGCTATTGCTGGAGAAGCAGATCAGTTACTTAATGAACTTCAAGGCAGCCTTAATAAGCAAGAGGACAAGTTGGCTGCATTTGCACAGCAGCAGCGTAAGGTTAGTGCTCAGTAGCAGCTAAACACTAGATGCTTCTATTACATCAATTCTCAAGGCTTTCTTTGGATACATTTGCTTATTTATATGGGCAAAAAAAAAACAGGGACATCTCAGAGCTGTAGAGACAACAAGGTCTATTTCAAAGATTACAACTGATTTCTTCCACACCCTTGATGTGCATGCTTCAAAATTGAGCAAGATATTGCAAGAAACACAAGCAGTTCAAGATCAGCAACTCTCTCAGCTAGAGAAGAAGTTTGAGGTAATTCTCTTTTGACTTATGAAGTGAAATGGCCAGGACAATATAAGTGTCATGTTGAGAATTTTTTATTCACACCATACTGTGGTTGCAGGAATGTGCTGCAAATGAAGAAAGGCAGCTGCTTGAAAAGGTCGCTGAGATGCTGGCTAGTTCCAATGCCAGGAAGAAAAAACTGGTACATGCATACTGTTTCTCATTACTATCAAAAACAGAAAATAAAATCCACATTTCTTGTTTAATGTTGCATATAAATAGTTTTGCAATTCTATTCATTCCTGGGAGATGTACTGAATGAACTCTGATGATCAATGAGAAAGACGAGGATGGTTTCCCTTATGCCAACACAGGTGCCTCAAGGAGATAGCCTCTAGAGAAGAAAAACACAGAAGAAATTTAATTTCTGATGGCTAGCATTCCTTCTTACATGGTTAATTATAATACAAATGTTCATGACTGGAGCGGAGCACTAGTGGAGTACTGATATAGGAAAGCATATTTATTCATGAAGTCTCTAGCATATGTTCTTTAGGCAAGATTGGTCCTTCTCAAAATAACTGTTAATAGCATCGAACACTCAAATCTTCTATAGTTATGAAATACCTTTGAACTCAATGCTCTTTACATAAAACACCTCCAAATTAATTTCCTAATTCAATAAGTGGTTGACGAAGATTATTTCAGGCTATTCTATTAGATATTAGGATTTGGGGAAAATTCTACAAGATCCAGAAGATTTCACCTAGTTTTTATAATTCATCCAAAGAGGAGAAAAGAGAATATTTTTAAATTGCCAATTTCAAACATCTTATGATACATATATTGGGAAAGCATCTTATGATATTCCACATGTTGTCTTTAGGTGCAAACAGCAGTCGATAGCCTTCGAGACAGTGCAGCTGAGAGAACAAGTGATCTGCAGAAAGAAATGGCAACTGCTCAGGATTTCACATCATCTGTTAAAGGTCAATGGGTGGTTTATATGGAACAAACTGAAAAGCACTATGTGGAGGATACTGCTGCAGTGGAGAGTGGCAGATGCTCCATGGAAGAAGGATTTAGAGATTGGTATATTTTTTGTTTTTTCAGAATTCTTTCACTGCTACAACAAACAATTTTCCTTAAATTCTTTGTAGCATATCAAAATTACATTTTTGCCAACCTTTTTTCCTGTTTTATGTGGATAATGCAGCATGGCCAAGGCAAGAATGGGTTCAGAACAATGGAGAAACGCGCAAAACTCCCTGCTGACTCTGGGGGAGAAGAATTTAGCATCTGTGAAGTCCATTGTCAGGTGAATGCAAATTCTCCATCACTTGTACTCATCCTAGATTATAATAATGCATTGTAGTAATGACTTAAATCATTCGCTTATTTTCTAATCATCAGAGACGGAATGGAAGCAAATGTACAACTCCGGTCTAGATTATCCTCTGCTGCCTCAACGGCTCTGGAAGATGTTAATATTGCAAACAATGGTCTACTTTCTTCCATAGAATGTAAAGTTTCTTTTCCGCACTTTATTTTCCACACAGAATTACAAACCAAAAACACTTGTTATTTATGAATAACGTTCAACTTCCAGCTTCTTTGAAACTCGACCATGATGCATGCGCCAACATGGATTCCATGATTATTCCTTCACATGAGGAACTAAGGGAGCTAAAAGGCGGGCATTATCACAAGATCGTTGAGATCACTGCAAATGCAGGAAAATGTTTGGAAGAAGAGTACATGGTAAGTGTGTCTCTGGATAACACTGATCAATACAAGTCCTTTTCTATTATTTAGTAGGTTTATTGATGCTCATAGTGTTAATCATTCGGCTAACAACAGGTGGATGAACCTTCTTGTTCGACCCCGAGGAAACGATCAATCAATATACCAAGTTTAACATCCATCGAAGAGCTAAGAACTCCGCCTTTCGAGGAGTTATTGCAGGCATTCTGGGAGGCTAAGTCTGGTAGCAAGCAAGCAAATGGAGGAGATCTGAAGCATTTATATGGTACATATGAGTCAGTTAAGGACTCCAGAGTTCCACTTACTGCCATAAATTGAAGAAAAACCAGGGGGGGAAGTGGTAAAATTTTTATGTACAGATATAAAGGTTGTTTTAGTTCGTTGCTAAGTATTTTTATTATGTAAGCTATTCATTCGTTTTTCCAATTTTTTTTTTGTTGGTTTTATTTTTCTCATTCCGAGATAAATGTGTGTGGAGATAGAGATACGTATATCGTTGCCTGACATAACAAATATATCTTTTTTTTTTTTAAACGAATCATGTGACTGTTATTGTTTTTATCATTTACTATGCATTTCTGGAGATTATATAATTAAAGCACGAGCAAATCATGTGGTTTTTCACTTTGGCCTCTTTTTGTTTTCTTTGTTTTTTACAATAACTTTTTTATATCTGATATCAGGACCAAAACTTTAAGAATTACGGATCGATTATTAACTTAGCTCAATGAATCATTTTGTGTTTTTTTTTTTATTTGTCTAATTTTAAGTAAAGATTACAAAAGACTTAAACATGCTCAAGGAGCAAAATAGTCCAAGAGACGGTGGATTTAAATTGATATACAATTGTTCGCGAGACTTAAAATGCCTGATTCCCTGGTTCTAAAATCTTGCAAAATTAATGTAAAAACCATGGCCATGAAAATCATGAGCCTAAAAATAATATTCCACCACATAAACTTGAAATATCAACCATAATTTTAATCCTAATCAAATAACAATATATAAAAAAATAAACATAAAAATAACAGCCTCACCGAAACAAAGAAATTGCCGGCGGTCCACTACGGTTTCTAAAGAATGGTTCTTCTTTCGCCTAAGATCAAACACAACAATATTATTATCAAGGCACTGATGGTGCCAAGAAAATAACATTTGCTACTTAATAATTCGATGTTAAATGAGAAAAAACCCGAAAAACAATGTACATGTAAAATTGCTATCCCACAAGTGACAGTTAAAGTGGACTAAACTCGTCTTGAGGCCTTCATCCTGCAAAATGAAACAATGATTAGCGTCGGTGATGTTCTTCGAGCTGAAAGAAACATTGCAAGTCAAAAACAAGTATTCACAGAAATAAAAATCTTGAATCTTGTAAAATTTTGCACATTATGTTCATCATACAAGATCTGAATATGCAGTGCTCCTCCTCGAGCCTTTTTCTCATTCAAGAATAGCAACTTCATTTTAATGAATTATTGGCAAGACACTGGTATCTAGAAAATTGATGCTATTTCAACAAACTATATTTACCAAATACCAATTCATTGACAACCACTAACTTTTTCTGGAGATCTCCAACACTATCTCATAATCTCTTGGAAAGTTATCAACTTAATCATCGATGAGCATCAATTTTTCACGCAGGTCTCCAACAACACAAAGTCATAATTACTTAAATAGTTAACAACTTATCAATGAGCTGCGAAGTTTAACAATGGGAGATCTAACTACATATCACCATCTTAAAGGTAAGAACTGAACAAAGAAACTAACTATACACAGGATTGCAATCTTCCAAGCAAACATTTATTTATTATGTAAACCACATTGATGGAAAGAAAACATCTAATGTACAGTTAGCTAGAGACGGAGCCTAAAAATGGAAAAAAACACTCAGATTATCATCAAATTAAAAGGACGCCCAGAAACAACAAATAACATACACCTAGATACGCTTGACAAGGTGTGTAACCATCAATAATAAATTAACCATCAATAACTTAACAGCATTGCTGACATTTAAAAGAAGAAACATAGTTAAGTAGACAGGACTAAAGCTATCTGAGTTGTTGAAAATTGCTCATAACCCGTAATAATAAATTCAGAAGATACCTGAAGAAGGTATTGAGCACATCGGAGCTATGCAACCCTCAAACCAAGTTCATATGCTAAATGCTTGATCATCAAAAATCTTCACTGGTGAAGTTCTCCTGACAAAGAATTTTGTTTTCTCGCAAAGCATTCATTCCAAGAACATCTGAATTCAATCCATTGTTCTGATTCCTACTGACTGATGACGAACCAATAAATGTTTGGATATTGTCTGTACTAGGCCTCAAATCACTGTAGACAAGTTCATCTTTCTCATCAGCAGGGATAGATGACGTCCCAGCATTCAGATCAGTATTGAAGTCATATCCAGTAGAAGATATACCTCCTCCTGGATCTCCACCTGCTTGATAGCTCGCATCACCGGCTGTTCCCAGTTCAGGCTGCTCAGAGGGATCTTTCCTCTGCCTTTTCCATTTCTTCGTAGAAGAGGTACCATCATCTTCAAAATCTTCCTCCTCCCTGTCCCTGTGCAGATAAACCCAGAGTTTTCTATCAGGATCAAACTGCACACAAGGATCACGTTCATAATGCAACCGATCCAAAGCCCCGCTGACAACTTGATTAACCTGTACATCATTGACATCTTCAACAACATACTGTGAATCCCTGATCAGAGTACAGACATCTGCTCTGGTGCCAATACTTCCAGGCAATCTTGCAGCTGCATCCCTTACAAGGCACAAAATGGTCACATGTGGCGGTCGATCAGGCTTTAGCATAAAATGATCTCGAGCTTTTGCTGTTGGCTTCCCACCACCTCTTCTTAACGGAGCTACAATAGATTTTTTCCCATCAGCAGCAGTGTAGGAAAATGCCCTGTCTGGAACTGAGTATCGTAACAGTTCCTCCCTACGGAAGTAGGACCTAACTTCATCAGAACTCGGACTGATTGTGCTCAAACTCTTCTGTGCTCTTAAGTCCCTGAACCTTTCCTTCTCATCCAAGCACGGTGGCATTATAGGTGGTGGCGGAAGACTTCCAATTTGCTGAAGAGTCTCTTGGCCACTTTTCAGCCAGTTTGCAAATGCATCGACCAACTTCACAAGCATCTTGTGGGGAATACTCCATGCCTCGGGCGAAGTTTCCTCTTCAACTGTATCATTATCTGACAAGCTCAAAGAAACTGGACCAATCCAAGACCAGCTTTTATTTGATTTCTCATAGGATACAAGAGGTTTCCACCCTTTCGCACCCAAAGGTGCTGTCTTAGATGAAAAAATCTTCAAAACCCCTCTGACCAAATCATGAAGTGGTTCCTGTGTTTCCAGAATACAGGGATCTAATGGGTTTGATTTAACTCGACTAACGATCTCCTGAACTGTCAGAGAAGGCAAATTCTTCAATCCAGCAGACTCTGAGGTATTCAAATCCATGTTATCAGGAGCAAAAGTTTGGTGCTCTCCATTTACTACATCACGAGAACCTTTATTCTGTTCTTCCCTTTTCTGTTTCAGCCTACCCTCATCCTTCTCTAATTTGCCAATAACAGTACTATCTTCTATTTGAGAATTAATAAGTGCCTTCCTAACAGCAGAGAGGAGATGCACAATTGAGAATGAAAAGCCAGTGTGAACAGTAGGTGTGATAAGAGTGAAAGGCTTCTTCTGTATCTTCGGCTCTGGCTCTATATCCTTTTCTGGTATGATCAACTCAGAATTTCCAGCAGTCAAAGGTCCAGCACCACTATCAACATTCTTCTTGCCCTTCCTCTTATGACTGAAGTCATCAATCTGCTTCTTCGGACTAGCATGTAGGTAAATTGCATCATCTAGCTCACCCTGATTCACAGCCTCTGACTTCCCTTTCCTCTTCTTTGACGTGGAGTTGCATGTTGATAATGGCATATTCACCTTTTCATGATGATCAGCTTCAGAAATATGAGAATTGGTAAATTTCTTTCTGTTAACTGATGCCTTGCCTTCTACATGACTATCAAAATCTTCATGTTTTATGCCACTGGCATAGTTATGCATGTAATTTGACTGTATCAATGCGGTATCTGGATCAGCCATACCTTTCCGTTTTTTCTCACCTGAGTAAGATTTTGACACTGGTGCTTGCTGTTTTTTCTCATATGGCAGCAGTCCCTGGCCCTTATTCTGTAAAACAAGTTCATGCAAATACTTGAGCTCACTTGTTCTACCTTTCTGCTTCTCTTTCAAAGTGTGTGGTCTAACATCTGGTGAATGAACTCCTGTAACTCCATCAACAAAAGACGAATGCATCTTGTTCTTTTTCCCAACTATGCTAGCCCTTTTATGATCATAAACTGATTTAACTATTGGATATGCAGCCTTCTTCACCACGAGGCTAACATCCACATCCTCTTCACCATGCTCTGAGGAATCAGATTCAGTGTCTTCACCTTGAACGTACATAGGATGGCTTTTTGAATGCTCCACAATTGTTGACCCATTTTGAGCATATTTACTTTTGATCTTCTCTTGTGATGACTTGCCTCTTTGATCAGACCAGCCATATGAATCATCCAATTGTGCTTGATATGCTTTGTGAGATACAACTTTTGAATCCATCCCTCCCTTTTGGTTTCCTACCTTTGACATTCCACTCATGAAATTTTTCTGAGGCCATATCATCTCCATGTGTCTTGCTTCGTCGAAAGAGTTGAGCATCATCCAACCAATCAACATTAGCTCCTTTTGCCACTTGATCTTTCACAGAATAGTCCCATTCCCTCTCAGAGTACTTAGCCTTCTTTTTTGCATCACGGGAATAATGACCATAGGAAGCTATAGTTACCTTCTGATCAGCTTTCCTACTCCTATCATGAAACTGTGGTGTCCCTGCATAGCCATCAGGATCTTCACCATGGAACTGAACCGGACTCCGTCTACCATAAGTTCTCAGCAACTGCCTCTTTCCCTGCTTCAGCGAGCTACCTTTCACTGCATTGCGTTCACCTTGTGAGCCGTAAAGATAACCCTGCTCATTAAAGTCATACTCATCATCATCCTCGTCCACCATCATCTGACCACTCCTCTTCTGAACACCTTCCACATCGTAACCTGCAACTTGCTCCCGCCAAGGAAGAGCTGATAATGGAGACTTCTTATCCACCTTATGCTTTACGGTAGCTGGATATCGATTATCTGCTCCTTTGTTACCCTGTTTAACTGAACCTTTTGGGGCAGTAACCTTCAAAATCCCCTTTGCGTTCTCCTTCCCATGCTTGACCTGCTTCAAACCCACCACATCAAAAGATGGCTTTGACACCCTTAGCCCTCTTGCTCCAAATCCTCTCTCCAGAATCCTCACTCTCCAAATCAGTCTCAGACCCTGCCACATCTCCAATGCCACCTAGATTCCCGTTGATCCTCAGGATGTTCAAAAGATTAAGCCTTTCCTGGATATCATACCCAGTGTAGTCCTGCCAAGCATCTTTAATCCACGCAAGACCCCGCACCATGGAATTATGATACTCTCTAAGCCTATGATAATGCTTGCGCCTCTGAAAAGAATTCACTCCCCGCCGGCACAGCACAACCCTCGGTTCACAGAACCCACCCTTCATCTTATTGAAAAGGTCAGCAAGAGGGCTACCAAAGTGGAAGTTAGCGCCGGAGAAGAGTTCAAAAAGAGTAAGGCTAAAGGTCTCCTGGTCCATATCCGGGAGATAAACCGAGAGCGCAAACCGGTCCTCCTCAGAGAGACACTCATTCCAAGTCTCAACAGAAAGAACATCACCAAGCCCAGGAAGGTCATAAAGCTCCAGCGGGATGCTACAACTCTGATTCCCAACCTGGCAAAGCTCCGTCCCAGCCTCCCCAAGCTCCGAAACATCATACTCATCCGATCCCATCCCAGAATCCTCTCCATCCGACTGCAAAGACGCATCAGAAGCCGCCGCCGGCGAGAGCCCATCCTCATCTTCATCGCTTGACGCAGTCCCCGGCGAGAGATCACCATCAAGCTTCGAAACCCTAATACTATTCTTCACGATCGCCATAAAATCCCGCAAGAAACCCCACCTAAAACGACGCAAATCGAAAACAAATCCCAAAATCGAAACCCTAGAATCAAGAAAGAGAGAAGGTGAAAGAGGAAATCATACCAGAGCGAGGGCGCAAGGGGTCGGCGAGATCTGGAGACGAAGATGAAACCCTAGAAAAAGGGAAAGCGGTTAATAAATAGGGGATCGAGACGACGAAGAAGACGACGAGGACGTGGAAGTTTGTGGAGCGTCGGATGAAGTGAAAGAGAGAGATGAGAGGAAGGAAGGGTGGAGTTGGAGTTTTGGATAAAAAGGATGTGAAGAAGAGGGACTAAATTGTAAATATAAAATCATATAGGGTTCTAAATGGAAAGAAAAAGAAAGATTTAGAAGAAGAAGAGAGAGAAGAGAGAAAGAGAAGAAGGGGCGTGGTAGAGGTGAGAAGGAGGACGGAGACCCGGGCGGGAGAAAGAGGAGGAAATGATCTTGGCCGTTGGATTTGAAGATGGGTTTGTGTGGGGTTTGATTGAGTGAATTTTGACCGTCGATTGGGTTGATCTCTTTTGTGAGAGTCGTTGGACGTTGGGACTTTCTTCATGGGCCTTTTTTTCTCTATTGGGTTTTGGTTGAACCAACTTGTGGGCTTTTTTTTTAATACTTATTTTTTTTAATATAATAAGGAAATAAATGGAGGGTTTTGACTTTGTTTCAAAGTCAAACTACTAGTTTTTTTTTAAAAAAAAAGTCAAATGAGCTAATAAAATAAATTATAGATTTCAGATATCCATCAAAATCGTGGATAAGCTTAGCTTTTCAGTATGTATGAATTATAGAATATTTGTTTGTGGTGATAAAATGAGTGAGATTTCATGGAGGTTGGTGAGAAGATGGATACATATTGAGATGATTTCTTTTCTTTGTCATAAGGTTGAAGAAGCACATGAATGGAGATGATGAGTGGTAGTAGCCTCCATTAGGACCTAAAAATCATAAAAATATGGAGGTTATATTAATACATTTCATCATCTTTTGAACATCAAAATAATATCAAGAATTGAGATTTCATACACATTGAAAAAACATGACATGTATTATAGATTATTTCTATTGTTAGCGACTCTTAGAATTTTGAAACATACAGGTGAATTCATGATAAAATTATTTACCAAATTTCTATGAACTGAATAAGAACTCATGATAAAATTATCTAGCAATTCATTCTTTTTAAACACAAGAGAGAAACCTATGTTTTTTCTCTTGCAAGATTCTATACAAATAGATTCACTTCACTGATCAGTTATCCATAGTTTCAACTATTTTGCATATCACTGAAGCTAGTATGACAAATGTGGTAGCTAGTAAAATCAGAGATGAAATGTATCTACAATTAAGCATCACAACATTCGCGATTCCGGAATGTGAATCATCAACTTAATCAGGATGCATGCAGTGACAAAGTTGAGTTTGTCTTCAGTTCAGATAGCATATGAAAAGTGAGGAAACTCTTAAGATAGCATTGGAATTGGATAAGCAGAAACCAGTGGAAAAGAAAAGAGTTGAAATTCTATCAACACATTCATCAAACACATGAGAACATAACCTCTAGACTTTCCTCTTCCAAAATTCTAACTGTGTTTACCCTCGACTAATCAGTGATGTCATGATCTTCAATTATTTTGTGAATAATGGAAGAAGCCGTAACTGTAACAGCTAAGATAATAAGAGGTCTAGCTTGAGTTTATCCATAAATACTATCAATTCAATTGTTGGTATACACAATGGCAAAGTAGAGTTTATCTTCAGTTCATATTAAGCATAAAACTGAGGAAGCTTGTAAGATTTATGCTCGCAATCGGATTGACTGAAAATAGAGGAAAACACAGAGAGCAGAAATTTCTAGCAATGCATTTTCTTTCCGATCCAACAGAACAGCCTCAAATCTTCTCCTCAAAGATTCTACACAATACTTCACTCCATTAATCACTCATCCCATGGTCTCAACTTTAAACTATTCCTTGTATAACTAACATAATCAGACATCCAACCTATTGCATAAATACTACCAATTCATACAAGATTACAGAATACCAATCAACTCAATCCTCGAGGCGCACTGTAAGTAGAGCTTTATCTCCAGTTTCATATTGCACAAAAACTGAAGAAAGCACTAAGACTATGTTCGAGATTGGATTGATTGAAAACAGAGGAAAAGAAAAGAACTGAAAAAAATTCCAGCATGCATTCTTTCAAACACAAAAGAACAATCACCTCACTTTTCTCTCCTCATTCTAACAATTCTAGCAATGCAGGCAGCACTATTGACAAATGAAGCCATAGAACTTAACAATCAGAGAATTACTGATGAAAACAGAGAAAGACAAGCAGGGCATACCTTAATTGTGAAAGCTGAACATTCAATACAGTACCATCTTTCAAATCAAAAAAATGCCAACTTGTAGACCAAAGAGCGCCAACCAGCGCACTATCTTCATCACTCTCACACTTTCTCTTCAGATCATCCTGCCTCTCCTCCAGCGCCACCTCCCTGACGTATTGCCGCACTGCCATGGCATACGGCGCCACTATCTTCGGTTTATCAGACTTATATTTCTCTTCAACCCATGATAGATAGAATGCATACTCGGCAAAGCTATTCCCCAACAGCACGATCCTGTTCAACCTCGCCGGCTCCCAGTTCGCACTGAGTAGGTTGTCATACAGAGCGGCATCGCAATGCGGCAAGAAGAACAACGTCGGTGCCGACACCACCCGCCGACCCTTCTCGTTCTCTGCCAGAAACCGAAAGGCCGAGGCTTTTCAGCACCGCGCACTCGGAGCCGGATAGAACCGGGTCGAAGATTTCCATGGATGTGATCGGGAGCTTGTCGCGGAGGAGGAGGGCGAAGGCGAGCTGGATTCGGGATATCTCAGAGGAGGCGATGTTGCCGATGCCGTAGATCACCATGGGGAACTCCGAAGCCGAGGATAAGGCATGAGAGATGCCGGATTGGACCTCTGGAGATTGGAGGCGATCGAGGACGCGGGCATAAAAGCGGGAAGTCTCCAACCGATTCATGGTGAATTGGATCTTGGAAAGGACCTCAACTTCGAGTTCCCGCGAGGTGGAGGGGATCCGTCGGCGTCCATGGAGATGGGGGAACAGGGTCTAGGGTTAGGGCTTCCATCGAGAAGAAGGGGTTGCTAGTGCGGCCTGCGCGGTTGTGGCCGGTGCGATTCCGGCGATATGAGACGATGGTCCAGTCGGAGTGAGGCTTAGGGTTAGGGTTAGGGTTAGGGTTAGGATCTGGGAGTGCAGACATGGCGGCGGTGACCGGATATGGGGAAAACGGTGCCGCCGCCGCCGCGCCGGAAAGGGAGGATGATGAGGGTTGGGGGAAGAGATCAGGGCCGTTGATTGAAGGAACAAGATGAGATGATGGGGTTTCAGTTCAGTTCTCTCGCTCGTGGACAAGATCTTGCATACGATGGGCTGGGTCTAACTTTGGGCTTTGCTTGTATTTATTTGGGGCCGAAGTGATATACTATAAACTTTCATTTTAATAAATAATAAATATAGAAATATTTAAACTTTGGTCAAACATTGGTTCTGTAATTATTGTGAGATATGAGAAATTTATTTTATAGCTAGGTTTGAGATGATGTTAAATTTATAAATAATAAGCAATGATAAATTTTTGATTAAATATTATATGTTAGTTTTTTATACTGAAAAATATTGGGTTTAGATCGTGATGTTATTTTTACTGAATAGATTCACATGATAAATTTTCCGAATGACGTGGATACCAACTTGCCATCCACGTTATTATCCACATCATTTTTTTTTGTATATAAATTCAAATTTAAGCCTTTAAAATTTTTAAAAAATTATAAAACCATATCAAATCTTAAAAAAAAAATATACAAAATTTTATAACAAAAAATTTAAAAATTTAAACCCTAGATATAAATAATAAACCCTAACATCCTAAATACTAAACTCTAAACCCTAAACCCTAAATCCTAAGCCCTAAACTCTAAATAGTAAACCACAAACCCTTTACTTTACAATTTATTAGAGTTTAGGGAGAGAGTTTTTGGTTTATCATTTATAATTAAAGATTTAAATTTTACAATTTAGATAATAAAAAAAATTAAAAAAAAGGATGATATGGATACTAACATGGATGTCAACTTGACATTCACATCATTTGGTAAACTAATTCGGTAAAAATAACATTACTCTTTGGTTATAGGATGAGTTATAAGGGTTTAGATTTAGGGTGAAAAAGAGGAGCATAATAAAATTAATGTAATAATTGCTACTTTCATGAAAAAATACTTTCATCAATCAATAATATTATTTATTAAAAGAAAATTAATCTTTGTTTCAGGCTTTTATTATATATATCTATATATATATATAATAAATGTGAATAAATTATAAACTTTAAACCATTAGGTTGGGAGGGATTCAAACGTTCGGAATTTGGAATATCTTTTATCTATTCTAAAACCTTTTTTTAGCAAATATTAAAAATAAGAAATTGGTATATATACAAAAGCAAATTAAACAAAATTAGGATAAGATAAACCCAAATTTGGCAAGCTTACAGATGACTTGATATATTTTAATGACAAATATCACATATTGTATGCAAGGATTTTTCCAATAATATATATATATATATATATTAGTTTTGGGAGAAAGAGGTTATGGATCTACAGTGAACAAAATAACTTGGTCATTAAGAATTAATGAAAACTGATATGGGTGTGTGACAAGATAGATTACAATATTGTGATGAATTTGCGTACTTAATAAAAAGATAGAGGGTGAATTCAATACATGAATAAAATTTGTTAGGTTTAATTCATTGGATATGACAATATAAATGGAAAATGAATTTCCTTATTGATCTATGTCTATCAAATGGAAACTAACACAATGAGAAAAAAAACTGATCATTTACCTATAAGAATTTTGAGTTATAAATTCTTTTTTAAGCTTTTGAAAAAAAAAATCAATGAATTGTTGTTTACATATATATATATATATATATATATATATATATAATAGTTAAGAAAATTAACTACAGCAATATGATACACATTTGATCAGTTTTGCTTAAGTACACATGATAAGAAAAGCCCACATTTGGCAAGCATATATATAATAAATAACTTGATATTTCAAGGGCAAACACTTATCGTTCACAAGGATTTCAATATATATATATATATATATATAACTTTTGACAGAGGTTCAGAATCTACAGTAAATAAAATAACTTAGTTAATAATGAAAATTGAATGGGTGACAAGAAAAATTAATTATAATGTGATGAATTCGTGTACTTAACGCGTTTCATTGTTTTAATAGGTTGACATTGAATGGGCAGTTCAGGGAGATTCAATGAGAAGTCCTATGTATATAGTAGAGTTGTTTGGCATAATAAAAAGATATATAATTAAGAGGCTGAATTCAATATATACATGCAAAAATTAAATCTGTTTGGTTAGTTCATTAATATATAAGATCCAATAGACTTTTACACCCAATGGAGTTATGCACTTCTACCTTCCAATCCAATATTATACATATATATTAAATTTCATCTGCAATTATCTGTAGATATTCACAGATGATGAAAAATAAGAGAAAAGTAAAAGAGAAGGATGATGAGCCAGAGAAACAGGTTGGGTTAATGAGATGCATGCATATATATATATATATATACATCATGATTATTATGTGATATTTGGAAGTCTGCATGCTTAATATATACTTCCATGCTTAATATATATATATATATAGATTCTAAGGTCTAGCATGTAAATGTTATAAATATGGCTGTCTGACTTATGTTACTGCACGTGCATGAATAGAAAGACATTGAAGTTTGATGAACAGGCAGCAAAGGGTGGCTAAAATTATGAATCACCTTGAGAGAATAGTGCTTGCATGCAGGCACTGTGTTGAACTAGGACAGCATCTTCTGCACCACTAGCTAGCATCAATAATAACTCTTTGAGTTGGGATTGTTAAATAATGCATCAGAGCTCTTTCAGAAAGCAATAGATTTCAAGTCCTATATATATATATATATATTTGGACGTTTATATATGATGACAATGAAGCAATATTTGATACTCTATAAAAGCCCATAAAGAGGAAGGACTTGATGTGTGCATTGTACCTGATGAATTGTGCATAATATAAATAGTTGGGTTGAGATTAGTTGAAACTTTAACTGATTTGTTGCAGAAATGACAGCCAGTATACTGTTCCCTAAGAGCAATAATGTGTGCAGGAAGAGTTGAAGAGAGGTACATGTACGTGCATAGAGAATAGAAATATGATATTTAATTATTTTTTTTTTTCTTGTTTTGTTTATGTTAACTATGAGCGAGATACAAAACAAACATAGGATCTAAAAAGGTATAAACACAACAAAACATAAAAGAAGGAGAAACATTGAGAGAAGAAAGAGATCCTGTTGACTACTCCTTGTCCATGCTTGCAATGATACAAACACTACTACTTCCCCTCTTCCTAGCAACCCAGTCTAATGCATGCAACTTCAGCCACTTTCATGCTCTTCTCTGAATCTACCAAAGCTTTTCTCTATATAAACACCTCCTCAAACTTCAACAAACTACGTGACAAAGACAAAGAAAAAGACAGGCCACACACACACACACAGAGATTAAGACATGCCTCAAACTCCTTCAACAAGGTGGTGCCCAACATCAGAGCAACGGATGGAACTTGAGAACATGTATAGAAGTGGGTTGCACAGCCCAGATGTTTCTCAAATACAACTGATAACAACATACTTGTCTTGTTATGGCAAGATAGAAGGAAAGAATGTGTTCTATTGGTTCCAAAACCACAGGGCCAGAGAGGGGCAGAAGCTCAGAAAAAGAGTTGCTAGGCAGCTAGTCCTTCATAACCCTAACCTTAATAACCAGTTAATCCACACCTTTGAAGAACCTCGTCTTCATCCTCAACAGGTCTCTTTTTTATCTTATATTTCTTAATTAGAAACTCTTGAATACATGCTGTTTATATATATAAATTGTTTCAATTATCAGCTGGGAGGAGCTCAAGATGCAGACCAGGCAATGAATTTGCTGAGCAAGTTGGAGGCTGAAGAAGGGCAGGATGGAATAATCGGCACGGCCAATGGAATTGGTATCAGTTATGGTTATGATGTTCATCCAAGTTGCAGGCCTCTCATAGCTCTGGAACTTTTCCCTTGCAAGAGTAGTGGTCTGACAGATGAGTGCAGTTCCTCCTCCAAGAACTCATCTTGCTCCACTTCCACTAGCTGATCTATAAAATATTTCAAATGGTTCATCTCTAGTCCGGCATAAGTAGTGTTTTTGTTGTTAAGGCTGTTGTCTTTGTAGTCATTTTGGTGAAATTTTCATGCATGGCAACTACATGGATTACTTATTTCCCCATTTTCACTTTCTTTTTTGTTTATTTTTTATAGAAACTTATGCATTCATGATTATTAGAAGAAGACTGGCCATGCCAGTGATATCTATGATTTAAATAAACAACGTTTAATTTTAGAGTTCAGTCTGAGCATATATACAATAACTACTTCATTAATTACTACACAAGTGTACAAATAATTAATAAGTCTCCCAGTTTAATTTAAAGTCATCACAGTGAAGGAAGATACTCTGATTATTTCCTTATTCATTGCTCATAAATCCTCAATGCAAAGCGGGATGAGTTGTAACCATTGGATAGCCCAATGGTATGACATCAAAGTATAAGAGGAGGTCATGGGTTCAAATCCCTCCCCGTTCACCGTACTGTTCATATACTGTTCACCCGGGATTCTTATACTATTCTCATACTGTATATATATCAGTACATCCCGGGTTCAAGATCTGCTTTGATCTGTTTATATTCATATAAAAAGCGCTGTGTCGTCTATTATTCAAGCTGGGATGACATTCAACTGAAAAAAAAGAGTGAAACAAAATCAACATTCCAGCATGGAAAAATAATCATATTAAGTTCACTTGTTCTGCAGTGCTTTTTGCTTAAGTGGAAATCATATAATTAAAAACTTAAACTTTGTTTAGAGATTGGTTCTGTAATTATTGTGTGAAATGAGAAATATTTTTATAGGTTTGTGCTGCTGTAAACTTTATAACAAATTTTGTTTAAATATTATATATTAATATAAAATATATGCTTGGCCAACTGTCTTGTAGTGTTGTTGTCTTGCAAATGCATTTAGTTTTTAATAAAGTTATGGTTTGTAAATACTTCTATCTAAAACAAAAAATATATATTATAATTTAAATTATTGAATAAAAAAAAGGTACTTCCATATAAACATGTTATATATAATTATTATATATAATGTTCCTTAAAAAACTGAAGGAAGAAAACACCAATATAAAAGATTGTAGCCCATAAGATATCTGAATTAATTATAATTGTATTCTCTTTTTTTCTAAGTTATTTAAAAAAAAATTAATGAATTGTTGTTTGTCACCACCTTCACAATAAAAAAAATAGTAACTTCCTCACTATATAAGTGGTCAGAGGGATCAGATCAGCTTCCTCACGAGGTGAGTGGTTTGTCCCCTAAAAAAAAAAAATCATTTATCAATAATATTTTAAAAAAATATTAATACAATCAACATTTGATTAGTTTTACAGTAAATAAAATAACTTAGTCAATAATAGGAATTGAATGGGTGACTAGATAAATTATTATGTAATGAATTTGTGTACTAAAGATTCTTTGTTTTAATAGGTTGATATTGAATGGGCAGTGCGCGCAGGGAGATTCAATGAGAAGTCTTTTATATATATATATATATATATATATATAGTAGAGTTGTTTGGCATAATAAAAAGATTGTAGGCTAATTCAATATATGAATAATTTTGTTAAATTAATTCATTAATATATAAGACCCAATAGACTTCCACTCTATGGAGTTATGCACGTTTACATTCCAATTCCATATATATATATATATATATGTATATATACATACATCATGGATTATTATTTGATATTTGGAAGTCTGCATGCATAATAGATTCCAAGGTCTGGCATGTGTATGTAAATGGCTGTTCGACTTGTGTTACGTACTGCAAGTGCATATAAATATAAAGGCATTGAAGTTGAAGTCTGATGAAGAGACAGCAAAGGGTCACTAAAATTCATAGTCGAGTTGAGAGAATAGTGCATGTAGCTAGGCACTGTGTTGAACGAGGACAGCATCTTCTGCACCACAGGCTAGCATCAATAATAACTTCCAGTTGGGGTTGTTAAATAATGCATCAGAGCTCTCTCACAGACTCACAAACAATATTGGATTGCATGTCCTATGTATATTGTATATATATGGATGTGCATACATAATGCCAATAAATCATTTGATAATCCATCAATACAAGAAAATTTGTTGTTTAGAAACCGACTTTTTCGTTTCTAATTTATTTTAATTTAATTTAGAAAGGAAAAACCTGTTTTTAATTTGTTAGTTTGAACAACTCTTTGAACTCCGAGGTAGCCCTTCCTCCTTGCAAGATTTATGGGGGAACTGGCGTAAAGCTATAAAGAAACCCATGCCCTTATTTTGGGACTTACAGCTTAGAGCTATTAGTTGGAACTTATGGCTTAAGAGAAATGCTCACATTTTTTCATCTACTTGTGCCTCAACTGCTACCATTATTGTTAAAATCATTCTTATGGTTCTATTGTGCAGTGTCAAACTCTAAAAAGGCAAAACTGGTTGAGCCAATGAAGAAAATCAAGCGAAGCCTGGAGTTCCTCACTTCTAGGGATGCGGAGCTGGGTGTCCCTCCTGAGCATGTTCCTTCCCCGGGAGGTTCCTAATGCCTAAGATTTTGGTCCCCTAGAGAGTTTCCCTCTCTTGTTGGGTTCCATGTTGTTTCTATTTTGTTTGTAGTTGGGTCTCTTGTAGTTGGCATCTTCCAGTTTCATTCCTTTGTTGTATTTTATTCCGTATCTTTGCTTAATAAATGTGGTTTATCCACTTTTTTTTTAAAAAAAAAAATCTGTTTTTGAATTGAGAAATTGATCAACAACGGAATCAAATCCATTTCTAAATTCTAACTATGAAATTGAAAAAAAAAATTGTAATCCATTTTTTTTATTTTTAAAATGGATACACGACACCATTTTATAATTTGAAACAAAATTATATCCATTTTAGAATAATTCTATTTCTAACCCGTTTCTATATATATATATATATATATAACACTATTTTGAAGCAGATTAATTTGTTTCTAATCCCATTTGATGCGCCCCTTGTTTATACACAACAAGTACACTGGTCTTATGAAGTAGTAAAGTATACCCTAAAAATAAGGTAGTTGAATTCACAGAGAAATGCTCTTCTAGTACTAATTTACCCTTTATTATCTAGCTGATGAAATCAAATGTTAATGTTTAATCTAATTAAGAATTGGAAATTAAGAGAACGAACATAATGGTGAATTCAAGAAAAGACCAAAGGGACAGATGGTGCCCCGAATATCAATTCCCTTGAATTTGTATTGTGATTGAATACCTAAATTGACTTCAAGTTGAGAAGCTTACGACCGTGGTATTTCCTACTGTAGGGCAACCAACCCTAATCCTATACAATGATGCTAAACGGCCTATGATTTCATTAACACTCTATGAAATCCTCTTTTAGGTTTTACCCTAATCCATAAGGTTCAACACCATGCATACATTCTATCTCTAGGCGTGTACTTAAACCCTAACATCTATGGTTGGACTTAGCATGATTAATTTTTCAATCATAAATATATCATTCAAGTATGCAATTGAGCAATTAATAATTAAGCAAGCAATTACAAGCATGAAACACATAGATGATTCGCAACCAATCAACAAGTCAATAAACAAAAATATAGGAAATCAAATACAAACATATCCTCAAGGTTCAAGGTTCGAGGCACCACTAGAGGTTTAGCCTCATAGTATAAGTAATCTCAATACAACACATGAAAAGAGTAAAGATTGCAATCATAATGAAAAGCCCCCTCAAACTTCTCTAAGAGAGGAATGTGGATGAAGTTCCCCTAAAATTCAAACCCAACGACTGCAAGTGTGGCATGAATCAGCTGTTTCTCGGCTTCACAACCCTAGCATCCCTCCTTGATGTTTCGCCAAAAGATCCACTCAAAAACCTAACTTTCAGTTTTTATTTGGCACTAATGGGCTAGTGCACGGCCGTACTTCAGGGTGTGTTCAACCCGTGCTCCTCCCTAGAGGCACTTGGACTTGCTTCTGGATAAAAAATTGGGATCCATAGATTTGCATGGGTGAGAGCACACCCTGTGCTCTTGAGAAGCACTTGCTTGCTAGCTCTCGGCACCCAAACTCATGCATAAGATTGTGCTCTTCTCTGGAACTGCTTTTTTGTATATGTTTTTGTTTAAAAGTATATATTGACTTTTTACTTTTTTATGTCCTTAAAACCTTATATTTTGCACAATCTAGCACAAAATACCATGTGTAACACTAAAATAGAAAAAAAATTATGTTAAAAAACAAACTAAGTGCATATATTTATAGCACGAGGAATTTGCATTTCATGCACTCATCACCACTTCTAAATCTCCAATACATGAAGAAATAATAATAAAATTATAACGAATTAAAATCCATTACTAAATTTTAAATACATAAATGAAAAATATTCCTTTCGTGATTATTTTTATTTTTTAAAACCGATGCGCAACACCGTTTAAGAATTTTAAAATGGAATTCAAATAAAATTATATTCATTTCATAATAATTTTGTTTTCAATCCA
Organism: Dioscorea cayenensis subsp. rotundata; assembly: GCF_009730915.1. Lineage (NCBI taxonomy): Eukaryota > Viridiplantae > Streptophyta > Magnoliopsida > Dioscoreales > Dioscoreaceae > Dioscorea > Dioscorea cayenensis. The sequence continues at coordinate 30,144,798 of NC_052477.1, forward strand.
TTTCCAAATAAGAAAGATCTATTTTGAAACAGATTAATTTATTTCCAACCCTACTCCTAAAATCTCCCAATACATAAAAAAATAATAAAATTAGAATTTTATTTCATTAATTAGTCCATCTCAGTAACATCTGTTTAAAAAACTAACAAATAAAAAGTTTAGATAAATAATAATTTTATTAATACATACAATAGTTGTTTTTTTAAATTAAATAAACCACTATTTATTAAAAAGAAAAGAACAACAAAGAGGGCTTGTTACATTTTTCCAACAAAAATATTGACCAATAATATACAAAACTACAAATACTCATTAATTTTTTTAACCAAAAATATTGACAAATAATATTGATCCCATAGCTTCAATTCTAGGCAGTGCGGGTGTCTACACGTCAGGGCCGAGTGATCTTCTATTCAATGTCTTTAACCCTCCTCAATGTACTTCTTACGTTTGGATTCAACATATTGCTTGATGTTCTACATATATATTATATAATAATGTCCGTCCTGTTCTTCTTCTTTTCTCTGACTAGTCTTCTTGCTTTTAAGGCTGTTGTCCCTTGCTATTGTCCATCCATTTTTGTGAAATTCTCTTGGCAACTACATGCGCTACTTGTTTCCTTCTTCTTTTTTCCCCACTTATTTTTATAAGAGAGACTTATATATATGCACGCGTGATTATTAGAAGAAGACTGGCCAGTGATGATTTAAATAAAAAACTTTTTAAGTGTTCAGTCTGAGAGCATGCATTAACTACTCCAGTACAATGTGTACAAAAAAATTCCTTTCTTGTTTCAAGTCATCCCCTAAGGCAGGAAGGAAGCTACTCCGATTGCTTTCTTATTCATTGCTCATAAATCTATTTAATCTTGGAATGTAGGCATTAATTTAAATGATAAATTGTTATTTTGAAGTCTATAATATAAAGATTTCAGTTTATAGGAAACATAAACATTGATTCGTTTCAAAAAATATCTGTTCTAACTATATATATCAATTTTCATAAAACATGAGTGTGTATATTTTATAAAGTGGATAAATCATAATTAATTTATTAAAAAATAAAAATAAAAGATAACAACATATGAGCATATATATAGAGCTTAAAACAACAATGTAGTCTTCATGAGCTTGTTTGGATTAGCTTTTGGAAAACTCAGAAATGTTTTTTTTTATAAATTAAGTATTTATGGGTTTAAAAAAAAAATATTTGTATTGGTTTTTTTAAGAAACAGAACGCTGTAAAAATAAGCTAAAAAACTGTTTTTTAGCTTATTTTTACAGTGCTTCTACAAAAAAACCAATCTAAACACAAAATACAAAAAAATACTTAACTTATTTTAGAGAAGCATCTTTTTTCCAGAAACACTTCTACTAAACTAAAAAAAAAAATAGTTTTTAATTTAAGAAGCCAATCCAAGCAATCTAGGCAATCGCAAGACACCTCATTTGCCCATACCCTAAATTGATTGCATTTTCTCCCTTTAACATATCTTGGTATCTCTATTAGGCCTTGTGTTAAGATTGGAATAGACTTATTTTTACGCTTATGGCAAGAGTATATATCCTTGTGGAAGACCAAATTAACTCCTTTCCCTTTGAGACCAATTAACCCTTATAAACTCCGAACTCTCCTCTATAACTAATTACTTAGTAGATGTTCATTTTTAGCTTCCCTAATGGTTGCCAAGCCAATAAATTGACAAAAGCTAAAGGGACTTCCTTTGGCACTAGCCATACATTAACAACTTAATTAACTACGTAAATCTTGGGACCAAGGTGGATGATTCAATTAAGCACAGATTTGAGGCTTACGTTGTAAGACTTAAACAAAAGTCCATACATGCTGAATTTACAGGCATAGGCCAAGCTACAAGCTCAAACATACGTAAATGATTTTCCTACAACATGTAAGGTTCAAAACTCGTTTAATCCCTAGCTACCTAAAAAAATACAGTTGAGATTTTTTTTAAATATATATATATATATATATATATGTGGAAAGGTGTCAATTATCTTAATAATATACAAACTACAAAAATTTTTAAAATTTTAGTGGGTCATTTGACACGGCCTGCAATGTAGTCCGTTGGGTGGCTAGAATTCTTAGTCACGTTAAAACAATACTGCATGCATGCAGGCACTGTGTTGAACGAGGACAACTTCTCTGCATCACTGCAGGCTAGCATGCATCAATAATAACTTTCAGTTTGGATTGTTAAAAGTAATTAAAACAAGCATCAGAGCTCTCTCAGAAAGCAATAGATTTCATGTCCTGTAAATATATATACATACGGATGTGTATAATGTCAATGAATCATATCTATTTGATAATCTATGAAAATCAATAAATACGAAGGACTTAATTGATGTGAGTGATGTACCTCATGAGGTGCATAAATGGTTAGGTGTACACTACTTGAAACTTCAACTGCATTGTTGAAGAAATTAATGATAGCCATTGATCCCTAGCTAGCTACTTGCTTGATAACTACCGTAGAATTGATCGAGACGTATGTATATATATATAGATAGAGAAAGATGATGCATTCATGCTTGATTTTTTTCCTTAAAAGAACTATATATATATAAGATAGAAAAACAATTAAACATAGGTTCAAAAAGGGTATAAACACGTATGACAGAACATATAAAAGGACAAGCATCAATTAATACTCGATCTACTACCTTTCTCTAACCCCCATTCCCTGCAATCCAGGGAATTGTAACTTCAGCACTAACACGCCAAGAACATCTGGATGCACCAAACCTATTGTCTCTTGGCTCCCCATGCAAGATCGCCCTTTCATTTTTATTAATGCACATCCACATCGATCTACAGTAAATTATACCATTTGATCTCTATATAAATATCACCTCAAACTTCATCAAACTACATGACAAATTAAGACAAAGAAGACAGGTCATAGCGAGAGAGAGAGAGAGAGAGAGATGCCTCAAACTCCTTCAACAAGGTGGTGCCCAACACCAGAACAAAAGATGGAACTTGAGAACATGTTTATTAGTGGGTTGCAGAGGCCAGATGCATCTCAAATACAAATGATAACAGCATACTTGTCCTGCTATGGCAAGATAGAAGGAAAGAATGTGTTCTATTGGTTCCAAAACCAGAGAGCAAGAGAGAGGCAGAAGCTCAGACAAAGACTTGCTATGCAGCTAGTCCTTCCTAACCTTAACTTTAATAACCAGTTAATCCACACCTTTGAAGAACCTCCTCTTCATCTTCAAGTACTGGTCTCTCTTTTATCTTATATTTCTTAAATAATCCTGCATGCATGCATGCATGCATGTTGCTGATGTATATATTTTGTTTCAATTATCAGGAAGGAACTCAGGATGCAGACCAGGCAATGAATTTACTGAGCAAGTTGGATGCTAATGGGAAGAATGAAGTAATCGGCATGGAGAGTGGTATCGGTACGAGTTACGGTTATGATGTTCATCCATGCAGCAGGCCTCTCATAACGCTGGATCTTTTCCCTTGCAAAAGTACTGGTCTGAGAGATGAGTGCAGTCCCTCCTCCAAGAACTCATCTTGCTCCACTTACACTGATCTATAAAATATTTCAAATGTTTCATCTCTAGTGCTGTTCCATTATGTCCCATCTTGTTCTTTTTCTTATCTCTAACTAGTCTTCTTGCTTTTAAGGATGTTGTCCTTGTAGCCATTTTAGTGAAATTCTCATGACAACTCCATGCACTACTTTTTTTCCATATATTTTAACTTCTTTCTTTTCAGAAACTTATGCATTCATGATTATTGGAAGATGACTGTAACTACTAGCTCTTTAACAGTTCACAGAAAGAACTACTACCACTACAAGAAACTCATGAAGTTCTTCATAGCAATAAACTACATAACAACAACCAGAAATAACCACCAGAACAATAAAACAAGCCAATACAATCAAATCCCAAACAGTAAACAACATAAACATATATAGTTCTTCACTGTATGTCCCACGATGTGTCCTCTTCCATTTGGTGAGCCTTGATACCCTCTCTTCCAGTGCCAGACTGCCACGTGTCACCTTTTGCTCCTCTATGCGTTGACAGGTGGTACGTGCTCCCATGTTGACATGACTACGTGATTTATATATCTTGCGTGTATAACTTGATATGATGGGGGTATGGGTTTTTAATTTTTGATAATCACTCAAAGTTTCGGGAAAGTTAGTCATTTCACTAGTTTGATTGCTTTTTAACATCATCGAAGTTATTAATTATTTCAAATCGCGATCACCGAGCGATCATTAATCGACGTCGACACAATTTTCTAAACGCTGATCGACTTTTCACTCTGGCCCATCGCCGCCCTAACGAGGTTCGTAGAATCATTCGAGTGGTTGCCATTTGAAAATAATTAAGAACTTCGAGTGATTATTTAGAAACAAATCAAATTTGAGTGAGCAAACTACAATTTTACCAAACTTTAGTGATTATTCATAAAATTAAACCTGGGGGTATGCCATAATGACTGGCCAGTGAAAATTTTAGTTAATAAAGAAGCTCTTTAGGGTTCAGTATGGCCATGCATTAACTGCTTCATTACCATAAATGTGTACAAATAATTTAGTCCCCCAGCTTAAAGTCATCGCTGTGCCAGTGAAGAAATATCTAGGCTGATTATTTTCTTATTCATTAATTATTCGTAAATCCTCAATTTAATCTGGGAATGTAGGCTTTATTATAAAAGATAATTAATGTCACTGTGTAAGTCTATAATGAGATCATTCAAATCAAATGATTTAGTAATGAAAATGAGATTAAAGTAGGAAATATAAATATTTCATTTCAAAGTGGGATAGATGACATTCAACTAAAGAGAAAGAGTGAAACCAAGCTACATTCCAGCATGAACAAAAAAAAAAACCATATATATTTGGGCTCACTTGTTCTGCCTTTCTGCTTCTCATTGTACGTAAGTGTGTTGGTCTAATATTTTGTGAATTTTAAATAATTGATTGGTAAAAATCAAATGTGAAATGTTGTATAATATAGGTCAAAAAAGTAATGATGTATTTAAATAACAGGATGTCTCCAATAGTTTTTTCAAATGATATGGATGTCATGTCAACTTCATCCATTTCTTTCTTAAACTCAAACTTCTCTAATATTTTGTGAATTTTAAATAATTAATTAATAAAATAAAATTCGAAATATTTATATAGTTATGTAGAAATTAATTAAAGGGTACTAATGATATAATTATACAATAGGACTTCCTAAATCGCTTTTTCGAATCACATTCAAGTTGACATCCATCTCTCTCTCTCTCTCTCTCTCACACACACACACATACGCACAAACAAAAAAGAAAAGAAAAAACATATTTCTTCTCCATCTTTTTCCTCATAAACCCTAAATGCCAAACTATGTTAGCGTTAAGAACTTAGGGTTTTATAGAATTTACAATTTTATAAATTTTAGCATTTTAGGATTTAGAGTTTTTATAGTGTTTTATTGCATTTAGGGTCTAAGGTTTATACGGTTTAGAGTTTAAGATCTAGAAGTCAGAAAATGACATAGATCTTTAATGTGGATGCCAACTTTGCATATATCTATATCATTTGGATAACCTATTTTGTAAATGTATCATTACTTAATTAAAAATGTCTTCATTGCTTACTTAGCTTACATACTAGTTATCTATTTTATTTAAATATATATAGAAAATCACAAAAACACAAAAAAAAACTTGAAGAAATCTAAGAATTCCCAAAAACAAATCTAAATAATTCCCACAATATAAATAAAAAATTTAATTTAAATGAAAATTTAAAATTTTTATTAAGATGATAATTATATAAGTAGTTGTTAGTTAAGGGTGGTACACTTTAATTATCCCGATAACGGGGCCTTGGCACGTCCAATATACTCACCGACGATAAATCCTTCTTTTGGGCAAGAATCATTCCAATTCTTCCATCCTTTTATACCTGCTTCCTATTGGTTACCAAGGATAAGTCCTCCACCTCATTCTGGCACAATAGATGGTTTCAAGGCAAGCCGCCAAGGATGTTTGCCCATCTCTTTTCCATGAGAGTTTGATTCTGGAGATCTTTCTCCGGGATTTTCTAACCTGATCATTTAACTTGTCCCAATTGTTTCATCAAGCCTTGCAATCTGATGTTTTAAAGACTTAATAGTATAATTTATCCTACCCCTCACAAGCAAGGATATATAGCCTAGCTGATTCCAAATTTTAATAATTAGAAGAAACTAAAACCTTGATGATCATAATTAGATTTTTTTCAATTATTTCTCAATGGTAAGGGTGTCAAATTTCCTCCCCTAGGCCCTACAATGTAGACTTGTTTCTACCCTTTGTAATTGATCAATTTTTCAACTAGCTTGTGTGGAATAACAAAATATTGGCACTTCATAACCTAGCTAAAATGCATTTTAACAAATTATACTGATGGAATATGTGTACATTACTACATTACCATGCAGTTAAGGAAATCATAAATCATCTTTTCCTCCAATTAATGCCCCCATAAAAACCCCCATTAATTTGGAACCATTTTGAACAAATCTTTAGCCTATCGAAATTCCCAAGTTCAATGTTTGAGGTTTGAACATCCTAAATCTCCAACCTTGAGAACTAATTAATACATAGAGACTCCTATCTTCTGAAACAATTGGTTAGGAAAAAATAGCCACATTTTCAACCAATATGCATCATCTCCTATCTCAATTGTTATTAATATTGATCACTTGTTTATTTTTTTATCACGATTCTGATCAGAGGCACGTGCTAAACTCTAGTACTCCATTGCTACTATCAAACAAGACCTTGATTTTTAATATGCGCATATCTTCTGGTACGGAAGAGAGCTCTGTTGTTATTGGCATGACATCTGATATGCCTTGAGTGGTAGCACCCCCGACCTCATGCATAGGAGTCAAATGCCTTATCATTAGATCATTGTGACGATGGTTTATTTAATTAAATATATATATACACAAGCATTCCAAAAATTAATTATATGGAAAATTAGCTTAAAGGTTATCATTTTAGAAAATAGCATAAATAACTCAAAAAATTACATTTTCTAGTTGTCAGACCGAATATTGTAATTAATTTATATATTTTAGACAAACTAACGGTTAATTTGTCCCTCGGGAAACGGTTTTAAAGGAGAAGAGATCAGGGCCGTTGAATCGAGGAACTTGGTGGGATGAAGGGGATTTCTCTAATGGATAAGGGAGCCTCTCCAATGATATGGCCCGGCCCAATAACATTGCAATTTGTTTCTGATTGAGGCCCATAAACGCTTCTTCAATATATATAAATTTTTGATTTTTTTATAAAAACATTGAAAAATTATAATTATTCAGAAAATTGAAAATTCCTTTTTATAGGTTTGAGATGACGTAGAATTTATAAATGAGGAAAGATAAAATCTTGGTGAAATATTATACTTTTATATATATATATCATAGCCATAGGCTATTATCAATCATTTTTTGTGAACATATAATTCTGAATATGTTTTAACATAATATAATTTTGAATGATGAATAGAAAAGCAAATATATTGAATTAAGATAAATTGAAATTAGTTGGTAGTCAAGATCAAAATTACTAAATAAGAGATATAATATATTTAGAAAAAAAATCTCTTTATTAATGAATAATATAAATAATTTGGAGAAATCCATTTCTGTTTTAGCTTTTCATTGTATATAATTTTTCTTTGGAGAAAGTTTTAGAGTAAATATTAAAAAATAGCAGTTGAGTCATATAATCAAAATTAAGAAATCTTTTAGCTTTCAAGAATTTGCACAATATGATTATTTTTCTCCTATATTATTAAAAAAATTAATTCATGAATCGTTGTTTTTCAATAATATCTACAGTGTTATAATATACATTTGATTAATTTTGCCTAAGCTACATGTAATAAGATAAACCGAACATATTGACATTTCAATGATAACATGTATTATTATATACATGAATTTCAATATATATATATATATATATATATAGATGCCGTTTATGTTTTTTTTTTCTTCTTTTAGGAACTAAAGTTCAAAAACAATACTCTTATAAAGAATTTCTCTTTTCTAATAAAAACCAAGAAATAAAGCGAAGCAACTTCACAATAAATATCTGAACCACTTACTAATTAATTACTACAGTGAAAACAGGTCATAATTTTAGAATTAAAAACTTTATATCAAATGTATATATATATATCACACACACAGCTTTTGACAGAGGGGTCTGGATCTACAGTAAATAACATAACTAAGCCATTGTGGAAATTGAATGGATGAAAAGATAGGTTATATTGTGATGAATTTGTGTACTTAATATTCTTTGTTTTAATTGGTTGATATTAAATGGGCAGTGGAGTGGGGTTCAGTGAGAAGTCATATATTTAATACTTATAAATGGAGTTGACTGGCATAATAAAAACTTAGACGGGGAATTTAATACAAGAATAAATTTGTTTGGTTAATTCATTAATAAGATCCAATAGAGTTCCACACATATCTTCAATTCCTTTTCTAATTATAATTCTCTGTTACTCTTCACAGCCTAACTTTTTCTTTTCACTTTATCATTATTATTTTGATTTAAGGAATTCTTGCACTATTCTCTCTCTCACTATAAAAAAAAAATCACTTAAAAAGAATCTTATATGAAATGTGCGACTCTAAAAATAACATTCAAAATGATAAAAATGAATATAAGGAAGCTAAGAAAAACTAATTTTCATTAATAATGAAATAACAATGATAATAACTAGTTAACTTGATTAGATGAATGACTGAATTTTTTTGCAAATAAATATAAAATAAAACTTTTTACAATGGCATATAGATAATTTTATGGATATAATATATGTCAACCATTTTTCTTTGCGACTAATTTGGTTCGAGAAAAAATCTCAATTTTTTTAAGAAGTATATAAAAAAACAAATATATGTTTTACCAGGGCATAGGAGTAATTTCATATGTATAATATACATAAGTTGAACTATTTTCTGGTTGAACTCTGATACACATCCTAAGAAGTCCTTTTCAATTACTTTTAAATGGTGCATATATTAAAAGATAAAATGTAATTACAAGGACATAAAATGTTATTTTTCAAGTGTTTGTGAACTACATCTATCCCTTCCCTCTCTTCTTTGTACTAAGAAAGTTGAACTGCTGAACCCTAAATATCTGTCTTAGGTAAACTAACCCCTATACCTACCCTATACCCTAAACCCTAAATCTCTCTCTTCTGCAAGCTAAACCCTTAACTCTTAACCTATCTCTTTTATAAGCTAAAAACAATAAACCCTAAACTTTTAATCTATATCTTTTATAACCTAAACCCTAAACCCTGAATCTCTCTCTTGTGTGAGCTAACCTAAACTGTAACTTCTTTCAAACACAAAAACACACAGAGGACAAATGCATGTATATGCATGTACATAAGCAGAAAAGTATGCAAGAGTTATAATGGATGTTAAATAATGATCCAAGGACCCAACAGGACTCCTGAGCTTTGTGAAGACAAACCATTCCCTATGCTTATCACTAACACTCCCAATGAGTACCAAGGTACAAGCCTGGAACACATGATAAGACCATTATACTAACAAAGTAACTCCATATTTTTCATGACAAACCCTAACCCTAATTAATAATATATTGCATGCAGTACACCCTTCTTTACTTCTACAAAAAAGTACACCTTCTTAATTCTGACTGCTCCTAAAGTCCTATCTCACAAAATACAAATAGAAGAGACAACATACTCATTGATGACCATTCATCAATTAATGTCTATATCTTTCTTATTTCAACATATTTATAACTATCTAATTATATATCTTTGATGCCGACACAGCAGTTCACTTTGCTTAATTTTCATTGGATGATGATGATGATGATGATGATGATGATGATGATGATGAATAAGAGAGTCAGTAATGGTGGCTCAAACTCTTGTCACGTTGCAAGAACAGTGGATGCAGGAACTGTGTTGAATGGTGAGAGTTTCTTTTTGGCTTTGAGTTGTGATTGTTAAAGCATGCAGCAGAGCTATCTCAGGAGCAATAGATTTCATGTCCTGGTATTCAATACTCCATTGACTCTCTATTTATATATATGACATTGCTGTCATGCATGCATGCACTCTCTATATGTATATATATCTACTAACATTATTTATATATATATATGTTTTGGTTTCCTTTACCTGAACCAATAGAAGTTCCTTAATTTGTTTGTTTGTTTGTTTCTTTCTTTCTTTATTTGTTATAGATTTGATCATGAATGTTTTTCTGAACAGATTATATTTACATATGAATGTGCATGCATGTCTAATATGAATGAATCATTTTATCATAATCTGTACGTGAGAGTTAATAAGAAGGGAAGGACTAACTGATGAAGGACTTGATGTGTGTACACTGTACCTGATGAAGTGCATAAATAGTTAGGTTCAGATTAATTGAAACTTTAATTGGTTTGCTGCAGAAATGACAGCCATTGTCACTTAACAACTTGTGCAGGTGGATGGACATGTGGGCATTATATATATCTATATCTATATATATTTATATAGATTGATGATATTTGAAAAGGGTTTTTCTTTATATAATTAACTCTCAGATATATAGAAAGAAATTCATATTTAAGTGATTGTTCAAAAGTTTCTCTAGTGAAAGCTTTTTCAGGTTATCATTTATTAACCAACACATCACGTCATTTGATTCAAGGGGTAATTGATTGGCTCATCAGCTTCTATTTATTGACATGCATTATTTTAGACTTTAGAACTGAAACATAATAATTGGAACTCTGTAATTTTTTTTTTTTGTTTTAAATACTGAAACTAAATAAGACTATATATTTGAAGATTAATTATATTGTATGTAATATTAACGAGATGACAAATTAATTAAAGAAAAGAAATATAAATGAAGTTGATCTTCCTCTCATAAACCAATAAACCCTAATCTCTTTTTGAAAACATTAAACAACACATTCATGCATGTGTGGTTAAATAATAATTAAGAGCAGGGATCACAAAGACAGTAAAAAATAAGTCAACAAAAAGAAAGACTTGTTCTATATATATATATATATATATATATATATCTCCCTTTCAAAAATTAACCTTTGTTTCTAACCCTAATTACCATCTCTCTCTCACTCTCTCTTTCTGCAACACAAAAACAAAACATAAACCCTAAAATGCATAAATTAACACAACAGAGAAGGAAAGACAGTGAGAAAAGAAAGAGAAAACCGTTAACCACCAACATTGAATAGTACCGTGTCCCCTGTCCATGCAGACAGTGAGACAGTACTTCTCCCTTTCTCTTCTTCCCCCATCCATTCACCCTAGTCTCTCCTCCTACAAATTAACTCAGCCACTTCCATACTCTCCTCTGAATCCACCACACCTTTTGTCTCTTGTAACCACTCCTATATATACATGATTAATCCTTTCATTCCTATACATGCATTTTTCATAATATGAATAGATATATATATATATACACACACAGACAGCCACATGCAGCTACAGTAACACAGTAAGACTTCTCTATATAAATACCACCTCAAACTTCATCAAACTTCAAGGCAGAGACAAAGAAAAAGACAGGTCATAGAGAGAAGGATAGTGAAAGACATGCCTCAAGCTCCTTCAACAAGGTGGTGCCCAACACCAGAGCAACTGATGGTACTGGAAGACATGTATAGGAGTGGGTTGAAGACCCCAAATGCTTCTCAAATACAGCAGATAACAGCATACTTGTCTTATTATGGCAAGATAGAAGGAAAGAATGTCTTCTATTGGTTCCAAAACCACAAGGCCAGAGACAGACAGAAGTTTAGAAGAAGACTTAGCAGGCATCATCAACTAGTACTCAATCATAACTCTAACCCTAACCCTAACCCTAATCCTAATCAACAGTTATTCCACACCTTTGAAGAGCCTCCTCTTTATCTTCAACAGGTAATTTATATTCTATATTATATTTCTTAATACTATATTGCTGCATGTTCTTTATATATATAATTAATTGTTTCAATTATCAGGGAGGAGCTCAGGATGCAGACCAGGCAATGAATTTGCTGAGCAAGTTGGAGGCTCAAGGGAAGGATGGAGTAATCGGCCCGGCGAGCGGTTTCGGTATCAGTTACGGTTATGATGTTCATCCATGCTGCAGGCCTCTCATAACTCTAGACCTTTTCCCTTCCAAGAGTACTGGCCTGAGAGATGAGTGCAGCTCCTCCTCCAAGAACTCATCTTGCTCCACTTCAACTAACCTATAAAATATTTCAAATGGTTCATCTCTAGTATTGTTCTAGCTAATATGTTTATCTTGTTATCTTTCTCTTTCTATTGCTAGTGTTCTTGTTGTTGATGTTGTTGTACTTGAAGAAGCCAATTTAGTGAAACTCTCATGACAACTACATGCATTGCTTCTTTCTTTATTTCTCTCTTCTTACATGCATGATTCTTGAAAGAAGAGAAAGGGGAAAAAGACATAGATTCAGACTATATAACTCAAAGCCAAACATGATTGGCATTCAATTCTTCAATTCTGTCAAGATGCTCAGGCAGTCATGTCCCTAGCTATGAAGGAAGTTGGCCAGTGATGATCTAATTAAATAAAGAAGCTTTTTAGAGTTCAGGCTGGGCATACATTAACTTCTCCATTACTTTATGTACAAATAATTTAGCATCCCAATTTAAAGTCTTTGCAGTGCCAGTGAGGGAAAGTTATTCTGATGATTTTCCTATTCATTGCTCATAAATCCTATGAGGTGTTGGAAATTCAATTTTGGAATATAGGCATTAATTTAAAAGATAGTACCGTTATAGAAGCCTATAATGAGATACATTCAAATCAAATAATTTAGTACTGGAAACGAGATTTCATGTGAGGCCTGTTTTTAGATATTCCTGATGAGCAACAATTCAAAGTGGGAAGATCTACAACCAAAAGAGTGAAAACAAGCATTCCAGGGATGAAAGAAATCATCCAACTTCATTTCACAGGCAGGAATGTGATAACACAACACAAATCCTGTTTTATGGATAACTAAAAGGACTGGAAACTAATAAGTGTTCAGATTCTCAAAATGCCGGTAAACTTGGGGGGATTGTAGTTATGAAGTATTCCAAGATGAACAATGAACTCGAGGATCCTTAATTACTGTAGAAACCGAACCGTGACGGGATTATTGAGGCAGAAACTTCTGTTCTTTGTGACGTAGGCATTCATAGCATCGATCCGTGAATGAAAATGGGCAATTGCAACTCTCACAGTCTGGGCCATACCAGGCCTGCAATTTTTCACAGATAGAATTCAGAAAGTAATTGACTCGAGACTTCGCATCATAATTAGGTTTACAAAACGAGATTACCAACATAGATAGGCTCCACAAAGTTCAAAAACAGTATAGAAGGGTGCAAATATCAAACCAGGGATAAGAAGGCAGTGGCTATAAACTTACCGGTTAATTAACTGTAACTTAGATGGATCATAATTGAAGCCAGTCAAGAAACGCTCTACATCCACAAAAGTAGTATTACGAGGGATCCCTTGCAGTACAATCTGTTCAACATACAGAATAAACCTGAATGAGACATGTTATGTTGTGGAAAAAATGTGAAGAATTTTATGCATATGAATGCATTATAGCATAGCATAAGTCATAAACACCAAACTTCGCAATCAATATCCCACATATTCAAGACAATAAAGATTGGTGCATGGGCAGCTGAAACCAGAATTAAATTGCCAAAAATAAGTCTACACCATCAAGTACAATTTTTGGATGAACTTCAGTAAGTGGGTGCTTTATGACTTAAGCACAATATGTGAGATAATGTCAAATCACCTCACAATCTCCAGCAACATATAGATTTAAGAAGCACATAGGGTTTTAGGCTTTTAGCAGGGAAGAAATCATAGCATCTCCTATGTGTTCTAGCACAAAACAAAAGCAGCAGATTGTGAAAATGGCAGAGCCAGGTGGCAAGAAATAAGTTAGCTTATGTTTCTTCTTCAAACTCGATACGTGCTCTTGTTGAGCAGCACGAGTAATTCTGGTTAAAATAGTTCAGAGAAAGAGTTAAAACAACAGAGGATTATATTTGTGCCAGTATTATACAAGGCCCAGAAAGTTGTGATGTTCTTTGGGTTTCACTAGTGTGACAGGAATCTCAGTGCCTAACTGCCGTTACAGCTGTAATTGTTGCTGTACAAGATGCAACTTTTCTTTGGTAAAGTGTGGTTTCAGACTATCAGAATTCTATCCAGTATGCAGCAGAACAGAGTAACTTAATTTCCATTTTACTCACAAAAAAAATCATTTCCAAAGAATAAACAATCTCATGCTTTAGCATAAAAAAGATAGTTATCAAAGGTGGCATACATTAATCAAATAATTTTCTGGTCTTCATGGATTATAGCACAATCCAGAATTTAGCTGTGCATGTAAGGTTTGTTCTATGAATTAAAAGAAACATTATAATATAAAATACTATATACCAGTTATTGAATAAAGGAGTTATTGTTCACCAAAGCATGTGGCAACTTGGATGTGAAACCAAATAATGAAATAGAACGATGTTTACATATCTTGGCATTTAAAGACTACTACTTACAGCTTTTCCATTATACGCTAACAGCTCATCCCATTGAGAGCGATCTACCTGTTGATAAGAATTCGAAGATAAGCTTTCATGCGTAAGACTCCAAAATTTTTTGCAAAGGGCATTGAGACAGTACCTTGTCTAACCTGTACAAGCGTCCCGTCCTAACTGATTGCCTCACTGCCATGTCAAATGCAGAACGCGAGGGAAATTGCAGAATCCTATTATTCAGAACCACAGGTTATTACTAATAAAATTACCAAGCTATCTCTAAATAAAACAAAGTAGAGGCATACAGAACTTCTAGAAAAGTCATAAAGAAAAGGTAGGCAAAGACATGGGCAGTGCAAATACCATTACAGATTGTCTTAATTCAGTTGCAATCCAGGAGAAGCTAATTTTAATTAAATTCCTATGAAATGGAAAAAAAAAACCCTAACAAAGATCAAAGTGGGCTATCAAGAAGTGGTGGTGCCAGAACAAACTCATGAAGTTAAATTGCTCTTCCTGCCAACTGGGGAAAAAAACCTACTTTTCAATTAATATGCTAACCAATTTAAAGTATGAACCTAAATGACAAAAGCTACATGAAAATATTGCTCCATTCCAACTCCAACTTAAACATCAAAGTAATATCTAGAATCAACTCTGAATGATGTAAATGAGCTACATGATAACATTCAAAGTATCACTGTTCTAATATCAGAATTGAAATTCTGTGAATACTAATCTATCAATGAAATGATAAGAAAGAAGAAGGGAAAAGGTCGTAAAAGCAATGCTCACATGCCAACCAGGCTATAAGCTCGATTATAAATAACTTTGATGTCCTCCGGGGAAATAGCACATCCTTCAAAGAAGTTAATAACATCAGTCTTCAGCGTGTTCCTCCCGATCCCACTCAGCTTCGCGAAGACCAAACCTGCAGAGAATTCAGCCACATAAACACATCATAAGAAGCTCGGTGAAACCTCAGCCCTAGAAAGAAGCATAAGAAACAAGGCTCGCACCATCCGTGGGAGGCTCGAGGAAGGGATCCGCATCCGCCGAGAGACTCCTCGACGGGAGGAACCTAGGAAGTGAATTCGAAGATGAAACCCTAGATCTGAGAGCATTTCTCAGGAGGCTCACCTTCGCCATTCTCTCCAAACGACGCCGCCGCCGCCGCCGGGAAGAAGAAAGCTCGTTGTTTTGAAGGAAATAGGGCTTGATATTTTACACCATACCCCTCGTAAAGTCTGTATTTTTGAAAGTAAGAAGGTGAAAGCAAATTTAAACTTTTATAGGGCGTAAATATAAATTTCATTGCATCGAGATTAGTGCTAAGGAGGAACATTGACCGTTAATCCGCCTTGAGATTAGTGCCTTTGTCCAAAAAGGGCTCCTTCCTCCCGCGAAGCAAAGAACGCGAGCAGAAGGCCTCCATCTCCATTCTCCACGCCTTCGCTCTGTCTCTCTGCGATCTCTCTTCAATCTTCACCTCTTTGTATTCTTCTAGATTAGTCGGCATGAAGAGGCCTCGATTGTTGTTGCTTTTCCTCTACCACCTCTCCGGTTTGATTCCTGGTAATCCAATCCAATCAAAATCTTCTACTTTGTTTGACGATCAGTTGGTTTATGCTTTGGATTCCGTTGTATTTGTAGATGTTTTACCAATTTTTATGCTGTTTGTTTTCTATTTATGGTTGCAGCTTGATGAATGAATTGGATATGTTGTATCGTTCTCAAATACTGGGTTTGGGGTTTTGAGAAGTAGATGTTGTTATTTTGGTTATAAAACTAAAATTTCAGTTTTTTGCCTTAGAATTTTGATGTGGTTTGAGTTAAAGTAGTTAATGGTTCAGATGATGAACTTCAATGGAGCTTAATTTTGATTATCCTTTATAGGATCTAGGTATGAAGAGCATAAGATCTATTGAGCCCAAGGAGCATATCCAGAACAAACAATTAGCTCATTTATCTTCTTCGCTAGGATGAAAGTTTAAACTTTTTTGCACGGAAAACATATCAAGAATTTCATGAGGGTTTGCGCAAGCTTCTAATAGAAAGAAGTATAATCCCAAAGTGCCAAATTTTGATTAAACTGTTAACTTTCTCCTTACAAGAGTGTGAGAACTGAGCACTGTTGCTTGCAGTCAGCATCAAGTTAGTATGACATGCAATCAACTATTAAATCCATTAGTTAACTTGTGTCTTGTATGTATGTTTAAAAGGTATGATATGCTATTGGATTATTGCATTTATTATGTCCATGATGGTGCTGATCTATGTAAATTTATATAAAATGTTTATTTCTGGTGTATGCTTTTAAGGTGGCTCTTGGGCATGTAATTCTTTTTGCATCCAAGATTCCAAGGTCATGATCAGGTTTCATTCTGTAGGGATTCTTTCATCAAGAGTTGTCACTCTGGGTTCAATTGAAATCTTTGATACTCATGAGTGGTTTGGTTCAAAACCAAATGTTTATTTTCAATGTCGTGGAGAGAACAGAACGTTTTTGCCAGATGTAAAGCAGTCACACTTACAGTATACCTTCAAAGGAGAAGAATCATGGCAGGTTTGTAATCATGGTATTGTTTATAACATTTTTGTTGTCAGGCTGTGTTTCTAGGCCATAATTTTAATATGCATTATTGTGTTCTTACAATACGCTGCAGTTTTTGCTTTTTTGTCTCAAATTTGGATTAGAAGAGATAAGACACCAATTGGAACATTAAGGCCAGGATCACGTTTGGAACACTTTGCATAACAACTGTTAGTCTGTTTACTTTCTACTATCCCAACCCAATCATCCAAAACATAATGGATAGGTGTTCTTATTCAATAGATTAAAACTTGTGGATATTCTTACTTCCATAGTCGTTGATCACAATCAAACTAAGGCAGTACGCAAAACTTGATTAAAGTTCAGCTGATAGCTTATGTTAAAACCTTTTTTAACGATATATTTCATCTTCATTAAGTATGAAATCTTTTAACATAATCTGATCTTGAAATGATACGATACTTTAAATATTGACTGATGGGGATTTGGAAGATAGAAACAAATAAATCATAGTAGCACCCCATGATCTTGAAAGCATTCTTGTGACAGTCCGTTTCACATCTCCTGCCTTGGTTTGGCCATGTTATTTGCAACAATAGTAACTTATCAGCTTTATGCAGCCTCTGACGGAGCTGAACGAAAAGAAATGCAAGAGATGTGGCCTGTTTGAAATGGATTCTTTTAAGCCAGATGATGTATTTGATGAATGGGAGCTCTGTCCTGGTGATTTCGTTGATGGAAAATACGTTCAATTCAAGGATAGAGAGGTCAATGCCACACTTATATGCCTTGAATGCAGTGATTCCAATGGTAGGGGCATTCATATGATTGGTTTTATTTCTTTCTCTTTTTTCTTCGTGTTTTTGCCATTTAAATCAATGTACTGTATAAAACCCCTGTGATACAGAATCGCAAGCATGCTGCACAGAATCTTTTGATTCTTTCCATGTGTTAAAACACTGAGTAACATGCTATAGATTTGAAGTACGCCTATGTTTAAATTTTTTTCCAAGAAAAAAAATGAAATTGCTGTTATATGGCTTCTCAAACCAATTTCTGTTATCATTACAGGTACTCAAAGTTCGAGTTCCAATGGGGCTAGCATCACCAGAAAGTCAAGTGTGGCTCTTGTGGTTGTCATCTGTTTATTGACTTCTATCATTATGATTGCTGTGACGACAGTAATATATAAATACTGGCAGAAAAGAAAGAGAGAACAAGATCAGGCACGATTTCTAAAGCTCTTTGAAGAAGGCGATGACATTGAGGATGAACTCGGTCTCGATCCAGTTTAAGAATGACGGTCAGTCCATAGCTTATTTTTCAACCCTGGTCCCTTACCATCATGAATCTTTGCCCATAGACCACTGTAACATCACTATATATAAATGATGCTAAATTTTCCACTGTGTAAATTTTGATGGCAACTATACATGTGCAGACAATTATTTCTGATTAAAAGCTGGAGTTATTTAAATGAATACAAAGGAGCAAACAAGTACCTCAAAACAAGATCTCTAAGTACTCTAATTTTATTCTGCTGTAAAAACTTAAAACACCAGAACACTAAATCAGTATACAAATAAAGTTTCTGTAAACACAGAAAAGTAGTCTTTGCTTGGAAGTTCACATATGAGAAATCAATCACCATGCCTGCAATCCCCCATTGATGAATTATCTTGCAAATGTTCATTGCTCACCAGGATACCTGGTGAAATGCATCTGAAAATTAGATCACTGATTGAAGACAATAGTCTGTCAAAGAAATACGTTAGGGAAATCATAGACTTACTGTGATCTAATTTTTATGTCGGGAGTCCGGCTTGCAGATCACTGTACTGTTTCTGCAATGCAGGACTCACGCAAGCAAATATGGACGGCTTCTTAGGTTTGACACCATAAAGGAATGACCTCAATGGTATCTTAGCCTTACTTGAGAAATGCCGGAAAGGGTGACTGTGGTGGCTGCTCCTCGGTCCTGATAGTTCAAACTTCTCTTGCAACTTAGATAAAATCTTTTCAATTTCAACCTGAAGCGCCCTCACATGATCTTGCCCTGCTTGTAGTTCATCTGATACCTTGTTATTCTCCTGTTGCATGTTCAACACCTCTCCTTGAAACTTTGCAGCTTGATATTGAGTGAATTGAACTTCGCCGCCTTCTGAACTCTCCTTCAAAACTCTTGATATCTCATCTTGAATTTCACAAAGAGAAGAGAATCTCTGCTTTAGTTCACCTTTTAACATGGCATTTTGTTCTAACCATACTTGAACGTCGGTCTTTAGTTCTCTCAGCCGATTTTCGAATGGGGGCTTGGACCCAGATATTTGTGATTGGTCTGCGGAGCTTCCATCGTTGCTGTCTGGTTGTGTCTTGATATTTTTCTGCTTCACAATCTCAGCTTGAAGATCATCAAATCTAGTCTGCAATGTCTGCGCATGATGAAATGTCGTGCTGAATCGTAACCAGAACTCTAAGTTCTCTTCTAGAACACAATCAATGTCCCTTCTGAACTTCTCTTCAATTTCAGAAACAGCAGGTGGTTCTCCAATACGACATGAATTGATTTCTTCTACATTTAAGTTTGCTGTATCTGCTGAGTCTTGCTGTTTAGTACTCCTTGATCTAAATTTGGAGAAGGTTGACATGCTTTCAAGCTTGCCGAGAAACGGGTTTCCCCCATTTGCTAGAGTTGCATTTTTGCTCTCATTGGAACAATCTTGCAGTAAGATCAACTTCTCCCTTAGCAGTCTAATCTCTTCGTCTTTCATGGCATTAGAACTCTTCAACTCCTTTACTTGTACAATTATCTCGCTCTGATAATCTTGGTATTTCTTCTCTACTTCAGAGAGCTTCTTCTTGATGTCTTTGTTGTTTCGAAGGATTCCGGTGTACTCAGCCAATAAGACCTTTTCTCTATCCTCGAGACCTTTTGACAGTAATAGCTGCAAATTCCAAAGGTCATCTTCAGTATCATCATGTGCGTCGTTCGATTGAATTATATCTACTGCTTGTGATGAAACATTATCTTTGAATCTGTCATCATCCGTGTCATTCCTCAAATTTCTTGAGTCGTCAGAGAATTTAACATTTTTGTCTGTGTCTAGAGAGCATGAATCCTTGTCATCAGGAATTTCTGCAGAACTGAGACAGGAACTCTTGCTCTCTTGACATTCAGAACACTGTAATTTTTCAGAAAGATCATTGAGGCTATGGCAGGCTTCAATGTAGTGAGAACTGAGGACGTTTTTCGCATCCTTGACACATTTCTCGAGCTCCTTAATTCTCTGCAGCATCTCTTCAGCTTGATTCAACCTTTCGATCGAACTGTTTGAGTTATCAGTCAGAGTCTTTTTCTCCATTTCCAGACACTGCATGTGCTTCTGAAGCTCATCGACTTCTGATTGCAGTTTCCTTATTTCGACATTCTGTGATGAAACTGTAAGTTCCAAACCAATGACTTTATCGACAAGCTGATCGATCTTCCCTGCTAACTCCCCAACGGACGCTTCAGAGTTCTTTTCAAAATGTGTCTTGACTTTATCACAAATTAACTGCAACTCAAGTCTCTCTGGTTTCAAATCCGGAACTTGTTCTTCCATGCTTGTAATTTCATCAGAGTTATCCATCATCTGTCCTTTGAGAGCTCTCAACTTTGCATCGGCATTCTTGATTCTTTCCGATTCTATTCTCGCCTCTTCCTTCAATCTGTTCTGCTGTTCCTGCAAATTAACCAATGTATCTTGGCAAGATTTAAGGGCCGCCGCCGCCATCAAAGCTCTGGCTTCGTCATCTTCGATAACCGAACTTGCACTGAAATGATCCTGCAAGAAACATACTTCTTCCTGCATCTCTCCAATCTGTTTCTCAATTTCCCAGAATTTAGCAACTCCACTTTCATAAGAGCTTTTGACAAACTCCTTCTGAGTTTGAAGAACCAGTATCTCTTTCTGAAGCCTGTCAATCTCCCTCCTGAGCATTCTCTTTGCTGATCTGAGAAGCAACTCTCAGATTTTTCGTATTTTTATCGACCGGCTTCTCATGCCTGTTGTTGTGGATTTCTACATGTGATTTGTGAACTATGTTACTTGAATCAATCGATGTGATAGCTCTCGGCAAACCATCATTATCATCGTCGTTTTCAATCGAAAATTGAACTTGATCAGGAAATGCAGTTGCTATGGTGTGATTAGCCTTGTGCAACTCCCCCGAAATCCGGTCGTATCTTTCGGCCAATGCTCTGTAAGCCTTGTAGGTGTCTTCAACAAAGTTCATCAACTCTGGTCTCTTCTTATAGTACATTTCGGCCCTCTTTGCGAAAGAATCGGCATCTTCATCGATGATTTTCAGCATTCGTTTCACCTTTTCCTCCATTTCTGTCAAAGAAAATGTTCAATGTGAATGAATGATAAATTGATCACTTCTTCATTTATATGTGATATGTCTATTTTTGCCTCAGCTATCAACCATGAATTTTATGTTGAAGTTACAGAAGGTAAATAGGACTCAATGCATGTATTTTGTTTTTTTTTTTTAAATATTGGATTATTGGAAAAGGTTTTGACTTTATTTCTGATTTAATTATACTAATTAAAAATTTTGTTTTGGATAGATGCTTATTAATAAATTTTAGAGGTTTATTGTTACTTATATCATTTAAATAACTAAATTTTGTAAAAATATGTTGCTGTGATGATTTACATAGAAAAAACCCCCCCTGTAAGATTGTTTTTATATTTTAGTTTTTCCTTAAAAATTTTGATAATTTACTATGAAATCTAGTTTATTATATATCATTGGAATAAACAAACATTTCCATTAGATAGATGGCAAATAAACACAAATTTCTATCCAAGAGTTTGACATGAATTCTAAAATCTCATTCTCCAAAATCAATTAATATTAAGCAAACATACAAATAAATTTCACCCATTTTAGAGATTTATAAAAATTAGATTTTCCAAGCTCTATGGTACCACAAAAAACTAAATGGTACATGTGTCTTGAACAAATTAAATACATACATAAATGCCAACGATCTCTTGATCTATTTGACATTGGCTCTTTTACATAGATTCATTCAAGTCTTTAAATTTACCCATGTGCACATCTCTTAACATGGTTTATTCACATTTCGTAAATATATATATAATAATAATTATATATATATCCAACATTTTACCAAGAACCCTAAAAATCTTGTTCTCCTAAATTCCCAATGCACTAGTAATTCCAAATAAATTCACGTAACATATAATAAATTTCAGTAGTTTAAAAAAATAATAATTTTTAACCTCTATGAAATCACACAAACCCAATTGCAATGTTCCCACCAAATTAACAAAGAATGCATTTTCAAAACATAATCTCCCAATTTGACAAGAACGTCCTTAAAATCTCATTCACCTAATTAAATTCCCAATCCATCAGCATTAATCCCAACTAATCAAATTCCACCAAAATACATACTATATTTATTTATTTTTATTTTATTTTTTTATAAAAATGAATAAACCATAAATTTATTGAAATACATACTACTTTTCAAACTCTACATTCTCAAACAAAAACAAATTCAATCAATCAAACATTAATTAGAATTAATCCAGAAAGAAAGAAAAAAAAACGAAAGAAAGATGGGAGATTAAAATTAAATTAAAATAAAACCTTGGAGACTGCTATCAAGCCATTTGGACTGGCTGGACCGGATGTTGCTTGCCCACCACCATGAGTAAGCATTGCTTGCAGCTCTCTGCAACATCCTTCTCCTTCTCTTCTTGGCTACCTACTACCTACTCCAAGAGAGGAAGAAGAAGAAGATGATGATGACAATGAAAGAGAAAAAAAGAAAGAGAGAAAAAGTATAGAGAGGAAATTAATTCATTAATTAATGAGAAGAATTAATTAATTAATTAAGGACCGGGAATAAAGGTGAACCTTTGGATGTTCATGTTGAAAAAGGAGGAGACCAAGTTGAAGACCATTTGCATTGCTTCGCTATGTGCATCGTTGGCCAGCCACATTGAGTCATGCACGTACGCTAATTGCCAGCCTCTTTCAAACTGGCCCTACGTGCTTGCATGCAATATATATATATACCCATGCAAATCTTCTATATATCTATCTTTTATATATATATATATATATAGTAAGTATTTGGTTCTCCGTAATTGAGGGTCATAACTAAGAGGATTATGATTTTGTTTTAGTCACCTTGTCTTGTATTGATTTTTTTTACATTTAATTATATATATATATATATATACATAACTTGTGGGTTATAACTTATATGTTTGGTTTTTTTCAAATATTTTTTACTGTTTATTGTAATTTGCTTATAATTATAATGGAAAATTTTGAAAGATTTTTTTTAAAAAAAATGGGTAAATCACTATTTTATTGAACATGTAAAAATAATTTTTTTGAAAGAATTGATGCTTAAAAACTAATAATATTGCTATTTGAGAAATTGATTTACTGGTTTAGTGCAATGATATATGCTTGTTAAATTAACAATGAGGACTTACTCCTAATATAAAAGAATTTTATTTTTTAAAAATTATATTTGAAAATAAAAATTTATAGTCGATCGGAAATTTGTCCTTTCCAATATTTGTCTTGAAAAGTGAAATAAAAATTAACAAGTTTGAAAGGTGAAAGGTGAAAGAATTAATGTTTTCCACACATACAGCCATACTGGCCTATATTTCTTTATATAAGTCTAATATTGACGATTTACAAGTGAGAATTCTTCATGGAAGTTTTACATATCCTTAATTTTTAGCCACTAACTTGTTAGCGAAAGAACATAGCGAGTGAGAACGAGTCTTGAGGGAGGATATTCACAAGCATGTTCACTTTGTTTATCGGGTCCCCTTCAATCTCAATGGTGTAGATACTATATTGAGATTGTTGCAAAAGTGAATGAAAGACTTGGGTGAAAGAGGCTTGGTCGGAATGTCCATGATTGATCTTGAGAAGATATGAGATCGAACATCCGAAGTTTTTCGAGCAACTCTTTCTCTTACAAAATGAAAATCTACTTCAATGTGTTTTTGTTACGGCATGAAAAGCGGGGTTGGCGAGAAAGATATGTTGCTCAATATTATCACACCAAAGGGACGAGGGATCTTGGTCGAAATATATTCAATTCCTTTAACAATGGTGGAACCAGATTATTTAGTGTTGCATTTGCGAGCCTTGTATTCGACTTGAGTCTTGACCTTGATCATCGTAGGGTTGTTTCTTAGAGCTCAAGATACAAGATTTTTCTCCGAAGAAAACTGCATAGCCTCTGTAGATCTTACGTCATCGCACATCCAGGCCCAGTCGAGAATCAGTAAAAGCACTGATCAAAGTTGAGGAAGATTTGTTGATTGCTATCCCATAGTTGAGAGTGTGTTGCAAATATCTTAAAATCCTTTTTCTTGCGCACGGTGAGTCTACGTAGGACAGTGCATGTACTGACATACTTTGTTCACAGAAAAAGAGATGTCTGGTCTAGTTAAGGTTAAGTACTGAAGGGCACCAACAATGCTTACATGCTTAGTAATCTCTACATCCGGTAAAGGAGTACCGGTGGTTCTAGATATCTTCTCGAAGCAGACATGGGTGTATGGCGAGGGCTTGCAATTAGACATATGTGCCTTATGAAGAAGTTCGGAAATATACTTTCTTTTGATTTAAAACTATTCCCCTTTGTGTTTTTGTTGAGCGATGCCCGGAAAAATAGCTCGATTCACCAAGATCCTTGACGAAATGATAATTTTAACTTGTCAATCAAGGTTTTGATCATATCATCTGATGAGCTAACTATAATGATGTCATCTACATACACCAGTATATACACAATGATTTCATTCTGATTGTATATGAAGAGAGAAGTGTCTGTTTTTGAGGGAGAGAAGCCTAATTCTTGCAGTTTAGTACTCAACCGTGAAAACCAAGCTCTGGGTGCTTGTTTGAGTCCGTAGAGAGCTTTCTTCAGTTTACACACATGATGAGGCTGTGTTTTACTTTCAAACCCTGGAGGCTGCCTCATATATACTTCTTCTTCCAGAAACCCATGTAAAAAGGCATTTTGGATATCAATCTGTTTCATTATCCAGTTCCTTGATACTGCTAGAGACAGAATTAGTCTGACTGTTGAAAACTTGACAACAGGACTAAATGTGTCATCATAATCCACTCCATGCCTTTGTTTGAACCCTTTTGCCACTAGTCTAGCTTTATATCTATCAATAGAACCATCTGCTTTCTTTTTGAGTTTGAAAATCCATCTGCAATCAATAAGATTAAGACCCTTCTTCTGGGGAACCAGATCCCATGTTTGATTCTGTGTAAGAGCTTCAAACTCAATGTCCATGGCTTGTCTCCAGCAAGGTACTTGAAGAGCTTCAGTATGAGTGGAAGGTTCAGAAGATGCCATGAGCGCGTGCCTGGAATAAACAGTGCCATCACTGAAAATCTTGGGTTTTCTAATGTTATCTTTTAGTCTGGTTTTCATTGAGTGTCTTGGTGCTTGTTCAGTCTGAAATTTTGTTTGTTGCTCCAAATATGTCTCAGAAGCTATACCAGGAGTTGAAAATTCTGAAGTATCTGCAGGAGAAAAGTCAGACTGGACAAGGTTTTGTTCATAATTCTCTAGTTGGTCACTGCTAATAGATGAGTTAGAGAGATTATAAGGAACAATGTTTGGGTGCAGTTGAGTTTCTGAAATAGTGCTAGTATTAATAAAAGAGGGTAAAAGAGTTGAGGAATCAGATTGTTGTTTAGTAGTGGGTTGTTTTGAAGTGAAGGGAAACACATTTTCATCAAAGATTACATCTCTGGAAATATAAACTCTACCACTTTCAATGTGAAGGCATTTGTATCCTTTATGATGAGAACTGTAACCAATAAAGACACATTGTTTGGATCTAAATGAAAGTTTGTGGGCATTGTAGGGTCTCAGATTTGGCCAACAAGCACAACCAAAAACTTTAAGTAGAGAGTAATTAGGTTTCTTACTAAGAAGTTGTTCTAGAGGAGTTTTGTTATTGATCACACGACTGGGTATTCTATTTATAAGATAGCAAGATGTCAGGAAGGCTTCACCCCAGAATTTAATTGGTAGAGAAGCTTGAGCTAAAAGTGCTAATCCAACTTCTACAATGTGTCTATGTTTTCTTTCTGCTGAACCATTTTGTTGATGTGTGTGAGGACAAGAGATTTTATGTTGAATGCCAATTTGATTAAAGAACTTATGAAGTTTCTGATATTCGCCCCCCCAGTCAGTTTGAACACTTTTAATTTCCTTGCCTAGAAGTCTTTCAACATGATTTTTGAATTGAAAAAATGTGGTATAAACATCAGATTTGTTGTTTAAGAGATAGATCCAGGTGAATTTGCTATAATCATCAATGAAGCTTACATAGTACTTTGCACCACTAGAGGATTGAAAAGCTGGTCCCCAAACATCTGAAAAGATGAGTTGGAGAGGAGCTTCAGAAATATGTGTAGACTTGGAGTAGGGAAGTTGATGACTTTTAGCTAATTGACAAGCATTACAAACATTTTCAACATCATTCTTAAGAAAAGGAAGATTGTTTTGCTGAAGAACAAGCTGAACAACTGATTTTGAGGGATGACCAAGTCTTTGGTGCCAAAAGTCTTGAGAGTTTCTATTTCCTAAGAAGGCAGTCTTTTGGGCATTGTAACTAAACTTGAGTGGATACAACCCTCCTTCACATTTGCCTTGATAAAGTTTTCTCCTCGTTGCTTGTTTCTTCACAACAAAATGGTAAGGGTGAAGTTCCAAGAAAACATTGTTATCTTTAGTGAATTTATGGACAGACACAAGATGTTTGGAAATCTTAGGAACATGAAGCACATTGTTTAACAAAAGAGTAGTTTGAGGAGTGTGAATACTAGAATGACCAACATGAGAAATATACGAAACTCGAACCATTGCCGACTTGAACACGGTCTCCTCCTCCATATTTGTCCTTGATTGTGGAGTCGATCAAGATCACTTGTGATATGATCTGTTGCTCCCGAGTCCATGTACCAGTTTGGATCAACTTGGTATGATGTTGTAGTTGCTACACCAGCAAAATTTGTGTCCTCAGCTTGATAAGAATGGTCAAAACGATGATAACACTTGAGAGCTGAGTGTCCATCTTTGCCACAAACTTGGCATTTGGGTCTTGACCCTTGATAATTGCCTCTTCTTCCAAGGTTGCTAGAGGGTTGTAGAAATTGTTGTTGCCTCTTTTGAGGGTGGTCCTCTGCCACCTCTACCACGACCTCTCCCCTTGAATTTCCACCTTGATTTCTAGAGACAATATTTGCGAGAGGAATTCATCCCGAAGAGCCGAGCTATGATGCTCAAGTCTCATTTCAAAGCTTAGCGAGATGAGCATACTGGGTCATTTAAAGTAATTGGCTCACTTCTAGTAGAGATCGAAGTAACCAGAGGATCAAATTCAGATCCTAGACCTGCCAACATATATGAAATTACCTCTTCATCCTGGAGAGGTTGTCCGATAAGTGAGAGAGTGTCCACTAGATTCTTAACCGGTGAAAATAATCGGGACAACGTTGTTTCTTTCTTACTGCAGATTAGTTAGTTGGAGCAGATACGCATGATTCTTGCTCTTGATCTTGAAGAAAACATCTTGTCGGTCGTTCCATACTTGGTGAAGTCGAAAAGAAAAAAAGTACATGTGCGAACTTCTTGAGACGAGAGAGGATAGAATGGCACTCAGCACTGTTGATCACGCTGGCACCATGCATGATACTCTGGATTAGGCTCTTGTGATGCCCCTTCTTCACTCAAGGAAATAATAGTATCCTTTGGACACGGATACGAACCATCAACAAAGCGAAGTAGGGATTGCCCTTTGAGATAAGGCATCATCTGTGCCTTCCACATAAGATAATTCTCTCGGTTTAACTTAACAGCGATGGCATGACTAAAAAGATGGTGTTGGAAGAAGGCCAGCGAGTGGAATTTTTAGTATGGATACGGAAGCTCTTGTGTTCGTGGAGGATGCCATGATGAAGAATTAAGAGATAAAAGCTCTTGATACCATGAAAGAATTAATGTTTTCCACACATACAGCCATACTGGCCTATATTTCTTTATATAAGTCTAATATTGACGGTTACAAGTGAGAATTCTTCATGGAAGTTTTACATATCCTTAATTTTAGCCACTAACTGTTAGCGAAAGAACATGACAGTAGAACGAGTCTTCAGGGAGAATATTCACAAGCATGTTCACTTTGTTTAACAAAAGGTTCATTATATATATATATATATGGTTAGTGGGCTTAGAGTCAAAAGTTGGGACCAATGTGCTTTGAGACGTGGCCGGCACTTTGATTGTGTGCTTTTAAAAGCGGGTGACATCTTTTTTTTTTTAATCATGGCCATATATTAATCTCAAATTTTGATTTTTAATTCACTTTATTCTGATTGTGGTGTATACATGATCAAAGATTAGCTGAACTCCATCTAACTTTATTTTCAAGTTTTTTTTTTTTTTTCAATTATGTTGTTCCTCTTCAAGCATTCCAGTTGAGCTAGTGAGAGTCACATTCTCAAAAGGAGTAGCACAACACTCTTTTCTTTGTTTCTTGAATTCCCATTACATTGATTGCTCAAGTCATCATCATTGTTGTTCGATATATATATTTTTCACTTTTTATCCGAGGAAACAAATGAAATATAAGAATAAAAAAAATAAAAATTTATGTTGATAAATAAAAACTACCATATATACGTGTCTCTCATTCTTCAACCAATAAATTTTTTTACAAAATTGACAATATTTAAGTAGAGGACAAAACGAATACATATTTAATGAACTATATATATACTATATATATAGAGTATCAATCATCTACGAACATTCGTAGATTCAAAATTTACGCATGCTTATATAAATCGTTGAATTTCAATCTAACGGTTGTGCACCATGTCATAAAGAGTATCACTGTGATGTGCAGTATTTTTGATCTGAATTGTTTAATGATATTTGTATAGTATTCTAATTAATCATAGCAGTTGAATTTTATTTCCACTAGACCTATAGAAATAAAACTAAACAAAAAATAAACCTAATCAATTTATTTAATATGTCTATCACTCTCCTTAGCGTTAAGTGTGCTCTACTGCAGACGTTTAAAGCGGATGCTCTATGATGTATAGATATATTTATGTGGCTAACCATATGACCATCTCTTTCTTCTAAAACATATATCTACATAATAAACTGACAATTATTTATAGAAAATTTGTAAAATTTATAAGATACTTTTCTAGTAATTAATTTATTTTTTTAATTTTTTTTTTATATTTCCCAATTTATTCGGAATTAAGGAGGATGACGGAACCTGAATGAGGATTTGCAATGTTAATAAACATGCTATTATGAAGTATTTAATGCATAATAATTTGGAAACCTCTTGTTTGATTCCTTTTCATTTATTTTTTTAAAATAAATATCACATATTAGTAAATAATATTTACTATTTATCTTAAAATTTACATAACACATTCTACATATTCAACAAATTATATATATATATATATATCTCTCCGTTCTTTTTTAGTTGTCTCATTTTAAAGCTTTTCTATGTTCTTTTTAAGTTGTCACATTAAAAATTTTGTGCAACAACAATTTTTTTCAATTTTATCCCTTTAATTTAATGTATCGATACAATTTTTAATAATCACAATCAAGCATTTACTAATAAATGTTTTGAGTTTTCCAATAGAAACACATTTGCAATATTATTTTAAAATGCGTTTTGTATTTGTTATGATACTCACAGATACAGTGAAGAAGATCAACACAAAATCAAAGGAAAACACAGAGAAAAACACTCAAAACATTCATCACTTCATTAGAATTACTTTCCCAAATTACAACAAGTTTATCTCTTATCCACTGAGACTATAGTGGAAAACACCTGTCACACACTTGATGAAAACATGTCATCATCCACAACTTCACATTGTTATGCCTTGAACTAAAGACACCATCACATGATGATTAATTCAGAGCCGTCCGTTCTAACTTCAACTCTTCTCAGCTTTTCCCTCCTGCTCATAACTATTATAAAATACAATACACATTCTAAACAAAACGCATAATTGAATACAAAAACTCAAAACTTATACAAATCTATAGACATGTTAACTTCCACTTCAGACACTGATTTCTTCCCTGCAGCATCACATTCATTGCTTCAATCATCTGCTAACAGTATTCCCAATAAATAAATCATTTAATGTAAAGCATGTTTATAAAACTACTACTCCCCCCGTTCCAAAATACATGTTGTTTTAGGAAAAAAAAATTATTCAAAAATAGTTGTCGTTTTACAATATCAAGGCAATATTTGTTTATTTTTTCTAATTTTACCTATCTTCAATTTCCTAAGTTATATAAATGAAGAGAGTAATATTTATAGTCCCAAGAGAAATATATGGTTTCAAGAGAAGGATAGTTTAGTAATTAATTTGATTGTTTTTTTATATTAAAAGTTTAGATAATTGAATGCTACCCTTAATTCTTGTACAACAACTTTAAACAACATGTATTTAGGAAGTAGTGAGTTAGAAATGAAATAGGGATTGTTTAATTGAGTTTTAAATACGGGTAGTTTTGGAAAATAAATGAATTTTTTTTTAAATTTAGGTAGCTAACTAACTTTATCCGAATTTTCTTAATCAGTGTAAATTAGGTAAAGTTGACAATTAAAAAGAAACATAAGGAGTATTTGTTTTTATAAAACATTAATATGATTAAGAACACTCTATTGTGTGATGAAGCAATTCCAACCTTTATTCCCTTAATTTTTTTTATTATCATATTTTTCTTTTAATTTATTTATTTCTAAAAAATAGGTTAACAATGTGCATAAAGAAAAATTTTGAAAGATAAAATAAATCTAAAAAAAGGATAAATTACATAATTGGTCACTGAAGTATGTCCCAATTTCTATTTTGGCCACTGAAGTTCAAAAAATTCTATTTGGGTCACTAAACTTATTAAAACCTTCCAATCAAATCATCCAGATAGACGCCGTTAACAACAATCTGACTTGGCTTCCACCTCAGAAGGGCTCATGCCTTGTCAGCTTTCCTCTTCTCTTTTTTCCCATCAATGACACATGTTATTTTTCCCAGGTGGCTGGAAAACCCTCTCTTCTTCTTCTTCTTCTTCATTTTTCGTCTTATGTTCTCTTTTCCACCAATATCCCTAGATTTCTATTCTCTTGCTTATTAAACTCCGTGAAGGACATGGTATATAGTTGGAGAAGTCGGCAGAAATGGTGGTCGGAGTGATCGTCGGTCAAAACCATGACAACATGGATGGGGAGATGAAGGTAGGTCTTCTTTGTCTAGTTCTTAGTGATGGCATGACTGAATTAAGTGTGGGAAGGTAGGGAGGAGATAAAATTGTATAGGTTTCGGAATGGATTTTGTATAAGGTTTGTACATGTGAATTTTTATGTTTGTCTTGATTGGAAGATGCATATGTTTGTTCTAGTGTGAGGATTTTTAATGTCATATTTATTTGTATATGGTTTGGACATTTGATGATGCATACATTGTTATGATTTTTTTTTTTTTTCATGTTCTGATTTTTCTACAAAAAGATGCATGCATTTGTTCAATGTTTTGTTTTTAATTTTTTATTTTTTGCTTGATATATTTATTGAGTGCTCTACATTAAAAACTGGTTTTGTAACTCCATATCCTTAATGAGAAATTGGTTTTGGTTTGTACATGAAAATTTATATATCTATCTTAATTTGGTTAAAACAACTCACATCTTGCATTGCATCAAATTCTTGACTTTCAGCATGATTTATAGGATGGGAAGAACCCTACAGTTGAAAAATAATCTGGTAGATTTACATAGAAAAAAGCTATAGTTTTATATGAAAAAATAATCTGGGTGTAGTTAATGAAGAACCCTATAGCCATGTAGAAAAAGGTGTGAGAGAAGAGAGAAGAGGACATGAAAAGCGGCTAATGAGACATGAGCCCTTCTAAGGTGGAAGTCATGTCAAATTGCCGTTAACGATATCTGTGCCTGGGTGACTTAATTGGAAAGTTTTAATAAGTTTAGTGATCAAAATAAAATTGTTTAAACTTTATTGATCAAAATAGGAATTGTGGCATACCTCAGTGACCAATTATGTAATTTACAAAAAAAACAATTATGTAAAAAACAACACAATTAATTTCAGATAAACCAACAAAGCTCTCAATAAACAACACCCTCTCCATCCCACGTCATCAATCCAGGTATCACTGTAAGATTCATCGCAACCGTCAATTCCCTTTCGTCATCAACGGCCCACATTACCCCAAACATCACACATGGATCGATCCTTTCAACGAAGACCACGTATAAATATCACTCGCTCTTCGTTCTCTTGCTCTCATCTCCATCGCTTCTAAAGTCTCTTCTCAATATCCATCGTAGCAGAGCATTCCGATCATCGCCGGAGATGTCAGGGCGCGGCAAAGGCGGCAAAGGGCTAGGCAAGGGTGGAGCGAAGCGGCACCGTAAGGTACTCCGTGATAACATCCAGGGCATCACTAAGCCAGCCATCCGCCGTCTCGCTCGCCGTGGCGGTGTGAAGAGGATCAGCGGGCTAATCTACGAGGAAACCCGCGGCGTGCTGAAGATCTTTCTGGAAAACGTGATCCGTGACGCCGTTACCTACACCGAGCATGCCCGCCGGAAGACGGTGACGGCGATGGACGTCGTCTATGCTCTCAAGCGCCAGGGCCGCACTCTCTACGGCTTCGGTGGTTAGGGCAATCCTAATCATGGAATTAGAGAAGAAAAGGTCGTGTTTTTAGGGATTGAAAACCCTAATTTGTAGATCTCGATGTTGCTCTATTTTGTTAATAGTTTGAATGAAGCGCCATTTTATTTTAAGTTTATGACTTTTTTTTTTAATTTTAAATAATTTAAATTTTTGGTTGGAGTTTTATTTTTTTTAGTAAAAATTTTAATATAAAAAATTAATAATACAGTAAAAACCATTTAAAATATAAAATAAATATTATTTAAAACTATTATAAATAATTATCTCTAAAAACGAGTAAAATATAACAGAGATTTTACAAAATAACCACAAAAGAAAATTTTACTCCTATTCATCATAACGACTAATCCTGAGTGTACACAATTTATTCCAAATAGTTATATTGTATAAAATATATTTTTCAAACTAATTACTTTAAAAAATTTAAATAAATATTTACGAAGTAAAAAAGAAAAATAAAAAAGTAATACTTAAACACAATTACTTGCTTTGTATTTTGTGCTCTTAATTTAAGTGGTTCATTCAAATTTTTTTTAAAAACACAATTACAATAGTTTTTATAAACACAGATGCTTAAAATTATAAAAATAATTAAAAACATTTATTATTACCCTTTTAAATGTCATCATCCCATAAAGAAAAATATTGGAATATCAAATTTCGAATTAACTAAAATAAAAATAAAAATTAAAAATACTATTAGTGTTTGTTTTAAGAGGATTCAAAATTGAGGCCCTATTTAGTTTCCACAATGGAAATGAAAATAGAGGGAAAATGATGGAGTTGTGATATAGGCTATGTATGAGAATAGAGTAATATTTGGTTAGAGGAAATATAAATGAGAATAGAGAATTTAAGAGGTGATAAATGACTTTTGCACCATTTGAATATTTTTGTTTAAAAAATACAGTTTAATCATTTTTTTTATAAAAATAATTATCAAATTAAAAGTGAATAAAATTTATAAATTCATTATAAATATTATCCATTTGATATATTAATTATTGTAGATATTTAAATTTAAATTTAATTATTTTAAATAAAAAATAATTATTAATTTAATAACGGATAAAATTTCTAAATATATTGTAAATATTATCTGATTGAAATATTTATTAATTGAGATATTTATAATAAAAAATTAAATATTTTTATATAAAAATTAATTGTCAAATTAAGAACTTATATAATTTCTTAGTTCATTCTAAATATTATCCATATAAAATACTCATCATTTGATATATTTATAATCCATTTGTATATTTGAAAATAGTCAACTCAAGAGCAATGACAAATTCATCAATGATCTCAACGGGTGAAGTTTTGGTAAATTATAACTTTAGGGAGGAATGAAATAGTAAATTTAATAATCAGAATTGTTTAAATTCACCAATTTTGAGAGAATCATCATCTAAGGTTTATGGGTATTAATTCTTTTCTCATACTTTTCTAAAGTATTTGATGCATTTGTTCATATTCAAACTTAATGGGACATAAGAATTTGTTTTGTATTTGTTCATATTTCTACCGAATAAAGGGTACCCAATTTGCAAAAATAAATAAATAAATAAATAAGAAAAAATAATAAAAAAAGCATTGTGAAAAACATAAAATGATATTTAGATTTTCAAAAAATAAAAAAACTAAGAATGTTTACAATTATTGGACTTACTAGAAGACGAAAATTTGAATAATTCCCTAAAACTTAGCTGTCTGCATTAAATTTATTTTCCAAACCTAACAAATATCAGCCACGGAATCTAAGATCACAATCACAATAATTCAAATAAAAAAAAATTCAATACTTTATTATTATATAATGGACCAAAAGCTCGGCCAGTGAGGGCAAACGTCATCGAAACGCAATAATCGAGAACACCACGTGTCACTCCCTGATCCCTTCAGGATTGCGTCAATCTCGGATCTCAACCGTTGAAGCAAGCACGGGCACTCTTCTACTTCTATTTATTGAAGCCCAAGCCGAACAAAGAAAGCGCATAGAAAGAGAGAGAGAGAGAGAGAGAGAGGAAGAAGAGGGAAGGGGATGCGAAGTTTCGTGGGAGGGAGGCTGAGAATTTGGTTCCTTGGAAGTCTTCTTTTGGTGAGAGGTCGGTATCTATCTCTATCTCTCTATCTTTGGCTCTCTATTTCTCCGTCTTTTGCGACTTTTTACTCTGTGATTTTACTCAGAAGTTTGCTTCTGGTTCACTGGAATCTTCTTCACTCTTGTCTTCTTATTGATCTTAGTTGCTTGATTCTCGATTAGGTAATTATCGTTGCTGCTTCGGTGGCTTTTGTTTGTTTTGTTTTTCATTAAGTGATCTTTGGAAAAGGGGTTGATTTGATTTGATTTGATTTGATTTTTTTTTTGGGTTCTGTGTCCTTTTTTGATGTTGTTATGTTGAAGAAGTTTGGATTTGTGAGTTTTTGAGAAAAGGTGGGATTTTTAGTGGAGTGTTGGGGTTTGCTTGGTTTTCTGGGTGTTAACGTTAGATCCCTTTCGCGATCGCTCATCAAGAGCGAGGTTGTGGGTTCATGAATCTTTTTGGTTGCGTCTGATTTGATGGTAGGGCACGATCGACTTCGAAAATTTTTTCGATTGTTAAAGTTGGATTTTTTTTTTTTTGGGTCACGTTTTTGGGCAAAATTAGGGATTATATTTGGAGAAACAAAGGGAAAATGGTTAGAGGGGTTTATTTTCTAAAGGATTGTCAATTTTTTTTTGATGAATGTATACTCGTCGAAAAATCTGATAATTTGTTCTTAGGGTTCCGCCTTCTTTTGGTGAAGGTAGACAGTGTCAAAACTTTGATATTTCTCTGCTTATCCTGGATTTTTATTTTTTGATCCATTTATTTTTAAGACGAACTCAAAAGAAGAGTGGAGGGCTCTGCTTATGTTTGGTGCCATGTGGGAACTTCCACTATTGTCAAGATAAAATTTTTATGCCGTAGTGTGATATAGTTGAATTCGGTTTGAGTTTGAGCTTTCTTTCCTAAGTAGTCGAAATTTTGGTTTTTAGATTCTGACGACTCTTTCGGTGTTAGATCTCTTACTTTGTATGTTGGATTATCTTCTGATCTTGTGGCATGATGTTATGACCGGACTGAGATCTGTAAGTGTAGTTTCAGATGTGTTCCTGTTTTAATTTTCCTTATAAGGGATTCTTTTAAAGGCTAAAGGTGCAGTCTGTACTACCATCGGAGTTCCTTAGTTTCTGCTGTTTGGTTGGTTTGTGCTGGTGAAAGATATGCTTTTGTTTTCTGTTTCCTCACCTATTGTTTGGTTTGAAAATATGAAAGATGAAGTCTCAATTTTTGGATATGTAATTGTTAAACTTCACGGAAGTATTTGTGTGCTTTTGATGTGGGACCTGGTCTTTAATCTCTCTATGTGGTTGTGATGATTGACCCATCTGAATGCTCTAGCGCGTTTTGTGTGTTTCCTTAGTAAGTATCTAGCTTGTCTTAAAAGTTCATCAGGGAAGTTAGTTTTGCTAGCTAACATGGTGGAGGAAGAATATGTTATAAAATATAAAGTTGGGCACTGGCAATTTGTGTCTTGGATCTCGATTTAGTAGGTTAATCTCGGATGGTCATGTCAACACTTTTTTTTGGTGTTGGAAATGTTTGGGGTTCTTTTGAAGGTTTACGGTTATCTTGCCAAGTGACTGCTGTAATTTGATTTCTTTGTGAATAGGCTGTTGCCAATTTTTGTTGCTTAAGGTTGGTGTTTTTCAAGTTTTAGTTGGAGATCATTTAAATGGTGGTGTTGACCATAGATATAACATATCTTTTTTTTTATTTTTTTATAATTATTATTTTATTATTATTATTGGATACATGATTTATTGTTGCTAAATCAGTGAATATGGCGCTGATTGTAGTCTTCCACTGATGGACTGTCTTCAGGGTGTTATTACAATTGGGTTAGAGCTGTTTCCAAACTTATAGTTAGGAGTTGGTTAAAAGGAAGATTTGCTGATGTTTAGGGGGTTTTGATATTCTGATGAATATAGCACATGCAAATTGCTAATTATAATCATCTGCTTCTATTTTTTGCTTCTCACATTTGCCATAGGCTCATATGCTGGTGTTATTGTTTCATTTTCATCTTCTGAGTTATCAATTTTGTTACTGCTACCACATTTGAGTTGTGATACATTTTCTATGATGGCCATCATTTGTGCAATTTGCCCCTCTTATTTAATGTTTTTTTGAAATATAAAGGGAGATGTATCTGGTGCTTTGCTTTCCAGTCAGTTGTGATTCATTTCCTTGACATCTTTGGTGAAGATAGTGGAAGATGGCTGATATTTTAAATTTTTTCCAAGGGGGCGGTTATTTTGCACTGAAAATATGCATCTTAGGTGTTTCAAGTTCCATTAGTGTCTGTATGGTTTGCAGGATGGTATTGACTAGTAGAGAGGGATGGTGTTCTTGAGGCAGAGATGGAACTGGGAGAAAGGAGTCTATCAGAAACAGAAAAAGTTTTTCATTCTCTCATACTTTTAAAACAATGTGTGCTCGTCACTTGCTATCTATGTTTTTGTGAGCATTTGAATATGCTAATATATATATATATATATATATTCTATGCAACTTCTGAATTCTATGTTCCAAGATGTTGATTAACACTTTAATAGAGCACTATCGCTAAATATTCACCGTGTTCTTTGTACCTGTCAAAGTATATGTTTTTTAAACTTTGTTAATTCGGTGTCTTTGCTGGGTTTTGGCTGGCTAATTTGTTCATCCACATTCTTATGCAGGCAGAACTGTGATGAACATTGGAGCATCGTTGTTCTATGCTTGAAGGTTTGTGGAAAAATAGCCTTTACTGCCAGTTCCAAACAAAACCTGTACTGCTTAAATTGCAGAGTAAATTAAAATCCTGTCGACTTTAGGTTGATATTATTCAACCTTGACTTGAGGAGATGTCAGAAAAGGTGTTATTTTCTTCTGTCAATATATAGCCTGCTTGAATCTTTATTAGCATTAATGGTAAAGGTCATTTTTTTTTTCCCTTTTTTATTTTTTGCAGATAGAATCCAGTGTTCAAGACCAGCAGTCCAATAACACAGTTGCTGGGATTCCGATCAAGAAAAGGCTACTTGCTTGGACTAAGTCTTCATCATCTCCTTCTGGAGTGTTGTCTTGTAAGACTGAAGGCTCAGGGTCATCTGCTAAAAAGCCTATTCTCTCAGAAACAGACCCTACACAAGTGAAGAAGGCCAGGAAACATTCTATTGAGCCAGCTATTGATATAAAACTTGTTCCGCCTGGGTGTCAGCACGAAGCTGTTGGTAAAGGAGGCTTAAATTTAGTCTTGGGACATGACAAGGAAGCTGGCAAGATAGACGAACCAACAATTGACAACCAATCTATGTTCCCCCAGGGATTGCAGTCAGAGTTTAGGGTACCACCTCACTTGTCTGCTGGGGAGAAAAATACCGAAGACAAAGTCATTTTAAACAGTAAATCCGCATTGCCAGGAGCTTGTAAGGTAGAAGAACCAGCAACTGACAACAGCTTAATACCCCCCCAGGAATTGCTATCAAAGGTAAGGGCACCTTCTTACCTGCCTGCAGTTAAGGAAAATGCTGAGGGAAAGAATATCCCAAATTGTGATTCCACATGGCAAGGAGCTTCAAAAATCACTATATCAACAGGGACATCATTGGGCCATCCCTTGATGGTAAATGGAGTTACACCACCTTCCACAGTGTTATCTGGACTATTTAATGATGGACGACATTTAGATGGGATCTCTGTGAAAGTAGAAAAAATGGATAGCTGCTCACAAAGTCTGCCTTTGGTAGGACAATATAGTCAGCTGAAGAAACAAAGTGAGTCTGAAAAAGCCAAGTCTTGCCATGAAAATAGGTTGAATTGGGACTTAAATACCGTTATGGAGGCTTGGGAGGGATCCTCTGGTGAGTCAACAATGAACCATGAGGATACAAATAATTTAGGCCTTGTGGATAAATGTTCTTTAGCAGGGGTACATATGGAAGCTAACAGAACTGACCTTACAGTAGGGCAAAGCAGTACTGTAGACACTGACCATAAATTCCAACCTGTCCACTTTATCTCTGTCCACTAGTGAGCATTTTAGTTCTCGTGCTGGCCTTGATTTGCAGCTTAGACCTCCTTGTAAGGCAAACTTAGGCCTTAATTTGGGAGTCTCTAGTCATTTGGCTGAGTTAAATTCCATTCCAGAGATATCTGAACTAAGTTTATCCTTATCAGGCAATGTAGACTTTGAAGCCTCTGGGTCAGGAAAATCTAAATCTTTTGATGAGAAGAGTCAAAATACCACCAAAGAAGTTAATTTGAGCAGTACAAAGATAATAGGTTCTCGACCAATAAAATGTGAGCCATGTGACGGGAAATTTCATGAAGCTCCCAACTCGGCCTCCTCCAGTAATATGCAATCAGCAACTTCCAGCAACTCAAAGATTACTAGCGTGAGTGTTGTGAAACCAGAACCCCGTGAAGTGCCTTCTCAACAAAGTCGCGAGGAACCCACACAGCTTCTCTCTGGTGAGTTTGACAAGAATAATTTTGTTTCCTCTGGCACATGTGTAGCTGAAAATGCTAAGGCGATGGATTTGTTTTCAGACCATGCTAAGATCGGACTTGTTTCCGGGATTTCCACTAATGCAGATAATACCTCCTCTGTTACTACTGGTGTTGTGGGTATGGATACGAATCTACCATTACAATCCCTTGCTCCCGATTGTGGGACGGCACATTATTCTGGAGGAGTACGAAATGATGCTAATGAGTCTTGTAATGAAAATAGAGCTTTTGGTGAAGCTTCGGGCAATCTATTAGAATCTGCAGTTGCCCAAGTGAAGGATGTGAATGCTGCTTGTGAAGCTTTTGAATTGGTTGCTGTCACCTCAAGTTTGCCTGTAGAACATATTGGTTCTGATGACAAAGGATCTATAACAACTAATGATTTATCTCTGGTTATTGGAACAACTGGTTCTAATGATGATAAGCTAGCTACACATGAGACTAGTGTTATTGAAAACAATGAAGAGAAGAATAGTTTCATATCAGTTTGATAAAAGTTCACATCATGCCATAGCTGAAACTGATGAACATGAACATAAAACACATAAATTTGGTGATGTTGATGGTATCAAAAAACCTGCTCCCAAAGAAGGTGAGCGTGGTGATGATTTTGAAGACGGTGAAGTTAGAGATCCAATTTTACATGCTGAAGGTGGAGATCGTGTTTTACCTGGTGAGGATTCATCGGAGAAAAGGGAGGCTAATCAGCTAGATGGTTCCACTGCTGTGTTAGATGTTCCATTGAAGATGCCATTGGATGAGGGTGTGTCGGAGATAAAAGTAGAAAATCCTGAGGAGTCCAAAATTGTTGATGATAGCTTGTGCGCTGATGAGAGAGATTCATGTATCAGTACAGCAGATAATCAGCAAGTAGTTTCCGCTGTTGGGTGTTTAAATGTGACTACTAGTAAAAAGCAGGTCACTAAAACCACTCAAAAATTTACAGTTAACAACATGGTGAATGAAAAAGGCTGTGAAACAAAGTCAAACCCCAAAAAAGATGCTTTGGTTTCGTATTGATAAAGGCGGCAATGATAAGTCGAGTAGCACTCCAGAGAACTCAAAAGGACTTGACATGATTCTTGAGAAACATCTACCAATAAAGGATGCTTCTTTGATTGTGAGGGAAAGTGGGAAGGAGAAACATAGCAGAATTATAAAGTTGACTTCAGCCACAGATAGACCGTCATATGGTAAGGTAAAATCTAATGACAATAAATCTCCATTGATGCAATCTGAGGAAGATAAGATGACTGATAGGCCATTCATGAGGATTAAGCCATATTTTCGGGAGACAAGGTAACCTCCTCTTCCTACTCATCCTATGTATCCTGTGTTTAACTGGTTTATTAGCATCTTATTTTCCATTTTTTTTTTTTTTAACTTTTTATATCTTCTTATTGCAGAGATGGATTCTGCAAAGACAGATACCAAAAGTTCACCAGTGACAGGAATCAAGATCAATATTCTGGCAAGCACAGATCGGACTTGATACGTATGACGGAACGGGGCAACACCCATCCTGATGGTTCACATGTGTTTCATCGGTTCAAGAAGTCGACCAGTATGCGGTATCCCAGGCATAATAATTCATCTGAGATTGGGTATATTCCACCGGATTGTAGGGTGGTCAGAAAGCATGGCGAGGATGAATCATCAAATCTCTCTCGTCTTCCTTCCCGAAGGAGGTCTCCTGGCCCTGTGGATAGGGAAGGACATCCAGTGATGGGCGTCCAAGTGGCTGGTCGTTCTTTTATCAGCCCAGGTAGGTGCATTGCCAGGGACATTCCTGATTCACTTCCACTCAATGCTGATGATAAGCGATTGAGGGGTCTGCCAGATGTTATGGGGGATCTTCCCCTCCGGGCACAACATAGGCTGCAATTTGAGCGAGAAGAAAATGCTTATATAAGAAGAGAAAGGAGGAGCTTGTCACCCAGACCTAGAAGAGGGATTCCTTTGCGTTTCCGCAATGAATGTTCTCCTCACCAGTGGTCTCCACCAAGAAGATCTCCTAATATATATGAGGGGCATCCAGAGCTTGGCCACATAAGATCTCCGCCAATTTTAACTCATGACAGGATGAGATCTCCTAGGCAACGCC
This sequence comes from Dioscorea cayenensis subsp. rotundata, assembly GCF_009730915.1. Lineage (NCBI taxonomy): Eukaryota > Viridiplantae > Streptophyta > Magnoliopsida > Dioscoreales > Dioscoreaceae > Dioscorea > Dioscorea cayenensis. The sequence continues at coordinate 30,186,526 of NC_052477.1, forward strand.
CCTACTTTCCAGAGGATGTCATTGTGAGAAGACCTGGATCCCCCCAATCTTTCATGACTCGAATGTCTGATGATGGAAGAGAGATACATTTGAGAAGAAATGATTGCATGAGGCCTGACAGGGTTCTTGAGAGGAACATGCAGAGGTTTGATACGATTGACCCTCGAGAAACTACTGAAGAAGAATATTTAGAACATCTTCATTATAACCAATTTTGTGAACTTTCTGGAGGAGATGAACGTGTTGATGTTAGGAGGATATGTGAAGAAAGACGAGGTTTTGTTCGTCCCATTAGGCAGCGTTTCAACGCTAGCGAGGATGAGGGTGATGGTCCTCCTCCTTTCCGTTTTAGGCCTGAGGCAATGGAGGGCTTTTCTGAGAGAGGTGGTTCTAGGGACTTCAATGGGCATATACAAAGCCGACTAGGCAATGTCCATGATAGACTGCATGGCATTAATGAGCGGGAGCAATATCACGGTCGCCAGGGGTGGTCGGAAGCTGATTTTGCTGGTGTCAGACCCAAGAGACGGAGAATGTAAGTCCCTGTCTCAGTTATTTAATGAAACAAAATTTAACGACAGAAGCCTACCAAGGCATTACCTACTCTACCATCTAGAAATTCAAACGGCGGTTGACTAAAGCTTTGATGCATACCAACAATCAAACAATCAGAAATCTTGTGCAACAATTATACATCGAGGGTGGGTGTGGAATAATGAATTAGCTGACTTCATAAGTCAACATTTTTCTTGGCGCATTGCTATAATAGCTGTTATTTCTTGTTTATTTCAGCTAAATACAAAGTCTGCTGGAATGCAACATGCGGCCGGAATAAACCAACCGTGATGAGTTTCAGTTTTTTTTTAATCTTAAGCAGGGATTTTTCTTATCTTAGAAGATGAAAAGTCTTGATAATTTACAAGTTACTAATTTTACTGTGAATGCAACAAAGATTGAAGGAACAAAGAGGAAGATGGATCTCAGTCTGTTCTTATGGTCTGCTATAATGTTATATGGTGTTTTAAAAGTAGCTTGTTGACTCTGTTTTGGAGAGTGAAAGAGAGTTTGGATTTGGTTGAAAGAGTGGTTGAATGGAATGGTTGGCTGATGCTCTAGTAATTTGCTGCAAATGGGGGACCTCAATAGTGTTTTGTGGATTTTGCCTGCTTGGCTTTTTAATTGGATCCTCTTTTGAAAAAGGTGTGGTGCTGCCCTTCACATGTCAATGGTATGTGACTGTTATGTGACTTAATAATTTGGCTAAATTATAAAAAAAAAAAATTGGGGAAATTAAGTTATTGATGTTATCTTATGCTTCTTCAAAGATGTTATTAATGGTACTATTTTGATGAAGCAAAAATTATTATTATTATTATTATTATTCTTAGTACTTGAAACACACTCATTTACTCTAATCAAGGGCAATTTTTATAGCATAATTTAATAACGATAATTATGATAATCATTTTTTTTTTTTAATCTCAAGGTGTGTTCAAAAGATGAAAATGTGGTAGGAGTTGTGTTAGACAATGGTTTGGATGGGTTTTCCTTTATTGACCCATTGGTTTTTTAGGAGCTAATAGGGTTTAAATGAGTCCGGTATTAATTTTTTTAAAGAGCTATAAGTTCTAAATTAATCTGGTATTAATTTTTAGGAGCTATGGGTTTTAAATTAGTACAGTATTAAGAGATTAATTTCTTAGTTTGGGAGTGTTAATTGCATACAAGGGACTCTAGCATCATTAATCAGGCATTTGGTGGGTTGTAAAAATGTGTTACATTTTTGTTAATATTATGTGAATAAATCTGGCCAATACTGTGATCATATCCAATTTCATTAAAATTGATAAACCAATTAGATTCAATAATATCAATTAAATAATTTAAAATTTTTAATCACATTGAATATTTTGATTTATATATATTTAATTAACTAATTAATTAATTATCTATGTTATGTTAGAGCCATACCTAAAAGCTTTATCCATTTTTATTAAAAAATTATTAAAGTCTCAATTCTAAATTTATTATTAATATGTTTAGAATATTTAATTTTCACATACATAAACATTTGAATATAGAGATTCAAACACAAAGACTGTCGTATTAAATTTAAATTATATATTTACATAAAAGACAAATAAAAACCCAGAAACACAAGATCTCTTTACATGACTCATTCTCTTCCCAATTTTTTTTTTTTTTTAGTTCTAAATTGGCCTTTTTGGAAACATACACACCACTCACCAAGTCATTATATGGTCCAACCTTATCCACATTCCATTCAATCATGTCCACAAGCGCAAACAATAAATTAATAATTATTATAAATTAAATTAAAAATAATAAATTGATCCATCCATTCACCAACTCTTCCTTATTCTTATGAATTTATTTTTACTTTTATTTTATTTATTTAAATGTTAATAAAGATTTTTAGGAAAAAAAAACTTCATTTTTGATTTTTAATAATAAAAGCACAACAAATGTGATTTGGTTGATGGATTTGAAGCGAAAATGGAAAACAAAAACACTAGTGTTTTGTTTTCGTTTTCAAAAGAGAAGTGAAATAGAGATGAGATTGATCTACTTGCCGGATTAATCGCCGGCGGTGGTGGACTCCGGTGGCTTCTCCGGCCAGACGCTGATCTTCTCCTTCTCGAACTTGACGAACAGAGCGGTTGCAGCAGCGACGGTGTAGACCTGGATGAAGATGATCGGAGAGGAGTGGTACTTGAGCAAACCCTGGCCAGATCCGAGCTCAACGAGGAGAAGAGCGGCGAGGCCGAGACCGGCGAGGCGTCCGTGGAGGCGCTCGCCGTAGGGGGTGAAGCCGATCTCGACGCGGAGGCCACCGGAGATCGGATCGAGGAGAGGGACGGGGGGAAGCATCACGGAACCCTTCTTCTTGGTGGCTGAACCGCCGGTCTTCTTGGCGCGGCGTAGCTCGGCCTTCTTGCCGGTGCCGCTGCGGTACTTGAGACGGACCTGGGAGAGGCGGGATTCGAAATCGGGGTCAGTGGAGGTGGTGGTCGTGGTGGGTTGAGTGGTGGAGTCTTTGGGATCGGATGGATCGTCGTCAGCGGCGCGAGGAGGGGGAAGGGAGGGTGGGGACCGACGACGAATGGTAGAGGGTTTGGGATTGGGATTGGGATTGAGAGTGGAGGGGAAAAGGTTGGAGATCTGGAGAGCTTTGGGAACGATCGCCATTAGAGAGCTCGAGCTCGAGCTTCTCTCGCTTTCTCTCTCGATTGCTTCGTTTTGGATAAGAGCTTGTAAAATGGTTTCCACAAAGCGTAGGAAGGAATAATGGAAATTTTGAGGGGGTTTTTTTGTAAATTTTTAAATTTGTGTGTTTTTTAAAAAAAATTGAGGTTTTTTTTTTTAATAAATATGTTGAATGTGTTATTTTTCTTATTTTTTTAATTTATATAATTTAATGACTTTAAAATTTAAAAAAAAAAGAAGAAAAAACAGAGAGGTTGTTTATACGTGTGAGACAAGTTTCTTCCCTTGTTTCTTGACTCATAAGACCTCTATTCTTGGAACTTCCAAGTGATATGGAGTCTCAAGGTGGGGTTTTTTTTTAAAAAAATATTAAAGTGGTAGTACTATGAAACTTTTGAGTTTTAAATAGTCAAGATAATGAAATATGGTGATAATTATCTATAAATAAGTCTAAGTGTGTCATAACGGTCTGATTTACATCCTACAGATGATATTTTTGATGTACAATAATTTTTATAAAATGAGATGAACAATATTATTGTGCTTATACCTACAACATAATGAAAAATGTAATACACAAAATCTCAACAAATGTTACCCATTCAATTCTGTTTATACTAAACCTATAATAATTTTTTTCTAAAAAAATGAAAACTAAAATTTATGAACTCAAATTATAACCTAATTAATCTGTAGAATATGTTTGTCTCTCTCCATAATCATCAGTTCATCACTATGGCCAACTGTAGATGTTCGTGAAATGCATGCAGTTTATGTATTATATATATAGAAGTCATTATAATTTGTGCCATCAATTTAGCAATATTTTTCCATCAAATTTTTTTCTTTAAATAAAAATTTTAAATGGATAAAAAAAAATCAAAATCAAAATCGATTATTAGAATGCATCATGAAATTTAAAAAATAGGTAAACTATTAATATAATAAAAGATAATATAAAAACCATTATGACTAAATAATATTGTATGAATGATTCGTCAAAATGAATTTCTTCTGTCAAAACACGCAAGGTATATAATCATACTTATTCTAAAATCAAGCTAATAAGTTTATCGGGTTATGAAAATTGATGATTAAGAAAATAATTAGTCTAAAATAAGACAAAAAAAACACATCAAAAATCAATAGTGTTTGCTTATCAATCTCTTTTTTCTGGTATGGATGGATGAGAACATTAGACTATAAGAGCAAAAAGGAAGAACATAAAATCACTCATGTGCAATAAATGACTAAAATGATGATTTAGTTGTGTGTTGGAGTGTTGGAGACCATCCAACTCACAAATCCATTCAAACTTTGCTCCATTTCTAGTCTAATTCTAAAACTTTACAACATCTCCATTTAGTGATGCAAAATGGATTATTGGATTAGAAAAGCATTTTTTACAAAATACATTTCAAAAAAAATAAATTAGAAAAAAAGACATTTTGATATTGCAGTGTGATTCTTCATTTTGAATATTGACATGAATAAAAAGTAAATTAAACATAGAAAATATGTTTTATAACTATCACATTTTAATTAATTAAATAAGATATATTTTATATTTTATTCAACTTAATATATATATATATATATAGCACAATCCGTTTGTGCCTAATACAATGGTTAGGAACTATTTATACCATTGTTTCTTCCTCTCTCAACCCTCATTTCTCTGTCTCTCTCAAACTTGTTCTCTCTCTCTCACTTTTTAATATATGATTGGAGTGGCCCTGTATGACTTATTCTATACATATAACTCCACAAATACCTACATTGTTACTTATTTATCTATATCTTATAATTACTACTCTATTTTTTTAAAAAAATCTAAATTCTATTACGACTGATTTTACTAAATTAACCGCAACTCAACTATTCTTTTTCTTAATTTTCTTCTTTTTTTATTTTTTTATCATTTTATTTTCAATTTTTCTAATCAAAAAAATATATGATATATATATCTGGGTATGCGCATAAACTGAGAATTATAGGGCTTGGGTAGTAAGCCACATCCACAATCAGAGACTTTTTACCACTATCACATCATACACATAAACTGTGAATTATAGAGTTTGAGTAGTAAACTCTTTCTCAATTTAACATTCACAACTATCCCTAGAGAAGACAATTCTATTGCCGATGCTCGACGAATCATATATGGAAGACTTGGGCCCAGCTCTCTCTTTTCTTATTGGGAGATGGACCGACCTTTCTAGCTTGATGAGCTGTGTTATCAAAAAAAACTTTTATTTTTGATTTTTCCTTTTAGCTTTGAAGCTTTGTTTAAAAAAAAAAACCTCATTTTTTATAAAATAGTCAATACCATTGTGGTATGAGCCATTTGGCTTATATCTTCACTTTTTACTTTTCAATCCACTCTCCCAAATATTAACTATCAAACACAGAAATATATTAAATAAAAAGAGGCTTCATGAAAACATCAAAACATAAAGTAAAGACATAATTTATTATGAAGTAAACCAACCAAAACAAGTTAAAAGTCTCATGCAACACTGACACCCCCCTAAACCCTAATAGTCACCCAAAATTAATTTCCCATCCTCTCTTCCTTTCCTCCCTCCTAAATAGCTCTATAGCCTCTAGTTTGGTACATTACAGATCATCTACACATAACCACTTAATAACAGGAACCAAACCAAACTACCACCCTTCAACCACATAAACATTTCAACCATTTTTATTATTTTATTTTATTTCAATATTTCAAAATTTTTCAAAAAACCATAGCACACCCAACTCATCTACTTCTCCATTTCATAGAAACCACAAAGTTACAATGTAGCTAAGCATCCCCCAACTACTCCTTCCCAACCCTCTCCAATCCCCTTCCTCCACGTGTCCTTTCTCCTTCCCAAATTTTTAGCAATGAAGCCTTCTCAAGTAACCTCTTGTTAGGAATCGTAGGCTACCCCAACTCCATTTAATTCCCTTAATTTTTTTCCCTTATTTATTTATTTATTTATTTATTTATTTATAATAATAAACCCAATAATAACACTATAAAACTCATTCTATATATAACCATACCCTTAAAACTTAGTATCACTTCCCTCAAGAAACCTCTTCTCAAACCTTTCTTTCACTCCTCCTTCTCACTCACCGGCGTTAACTAACGGAGACGTTAATTCTAACGGACGAGTTTCTATATAAATCGGCAAGATGTCACGATTCGTAGACAAACTCCCGTTTTTTGATCGCCGATCACCGATGGACGACGCCGAGGAAATCGCCCGTGATGGTCTCCTCGTCCACCACCACCACCGTCCTCCTCGCCCCATCCACAACCCCACTCTCGGCGAGCTTCTCAAACACGTCGGCGACGCCGGTGCCGGCCCTGACGAGTCTCCTCCTCACTTCGACGTCGAGCTCGGCGGCAACCTCTCCGGCCGTCCACCACCTTTTACTCTCACCTTCACTGATCTCTCCTACAGCGTCAAAGTCCGGAAACCCTTCTGGTCTTTGACTTTTCGCCGGAAAAACCGGCTCGCCACTGACGTCGCCGGAGAAGCTCAGCTTAATCTCAACTCCGGCAGAACAAAAACTCTTCTTGATTCCATCTCCGGCGAGGCTAAAGAAGGTGAGATACTCGCCGTTCTCGGCGCTAGTGGCTCCGGTAAGTCGACCCTCATCGACGCTCTCGCCAACCGTATCTCCCGTGAAAGCTTGAAAGGCAGTGTAACTCTCAACGGAGAACCACTCGACGGTCGTCTTCTCAAAGTCATCTCCGCTTACGTCATGCAAGATGACCTTCTTTACCCCATGCTCACCGTCGAAGAAACCCTAATGTTCGCCGCTGAGTTCCGTCTCCCTCGTTCCCTCTCTTCTTCCAAGAAGAAATCCAGAGTTCAAGCACTCATTGACCAGCTCGGCTTACGTCGAGCCGCCAAAACTATCATCGGAGATGAAGGTCATCGTGGAGTCAGTGGTGGTGAACGCCGCCGTGTCTCCATCGGCATGGACATCGTCCATGACCCTATAATTCTCTTCCTCGATGAACCAACCTCCGGGCTTGACTCCACGTCGGCTTTCATGGTTGTCAAAGTGCTTCAACGTATAGCTCAGTCTGGTAGTATAGTTATCATGTCTGTTCATCAACCGAGTTACCGAATTCTTGGTTTGCTCGACCGTTTGCTCTTCTTGTCTCGTGGTCAGACTGTTTACAGTGGTTCACCGGACGGACTACCTCTCTTCTTCTCCGAGTTTGGTAGACCGATCCCCGAGAACGAGAACCGGACTGAGTTCGCTCTTGATTTGATTCGAGAACTCGAGAGCTCCAACGCCGGCACTAAACCTCTCGTCGACTTTAACAACTCCTGGCAAAACATGAAGATTCAAGGCACTAACACTGTAGCCAAGAACCCAAACCCAAACGGTTATTCACTAAAAGATGCCATCAGTGCAAGCATCTCAAGAGGCAAGTTATTCTCCGGCGCCACTGACAACTCCGGCGCCGGCACCACCATGCAAACATTCGCCAACCCAGCATGGGTTGAGATCGGAGTGCTAACCAAACGCTCAGCTAAGAACAGCCGTCGCATGCCGGAGCTATTCGGGATGCGTCTCGGTGCTGTTCTTGTCACCGGCTTCATCCTCGCCACCATCTTCTGGCAACTCGATAACTCACCGAAAGGCGTTCAAGAACGTCTCGGCTTCTTCGCCATTGGAATGTCCACCATGTTCTACACCTGCGCTGATGCTCTCCCTGTCTTCCTCCAAGAACGCTACATCTTCATGAGAGAAACAGCCTACAATGCTTACCGCCGTTCATCCTACGTCCTCTCCAACGCCATCGTTGGCGTCCCATCTCTCCTTCTCCTCTCCATTGCCTTCGCTGCCACAACCTTCTTTGCCGTTGGCCTCGCCGGTGGTGCTTCCGGCTTCTTCTTCTTCTTCCTAATAATCTTCGCTTCATTCTGGGCCGGCAGTGGGTTTGTCACCTTCCTCTCCGGCGTTGTCTCTCATGTCATGCTTGGCTACACCGTCGTCGTTGCCATTCTTGCTTACTTCCTTCTCTTCAGTGGCTTCTTCATCAACAGAGATAGGATTCCAGATTACTGGATTTGGTTCCATTATTTATCTTTGGTTAAGTATCCATATGAAGCAGTGCTGATGAATGAGTTTGATGATTCAACCAAGTGTTTTGTGAGAGGAACTCAAATGTTTGAAAACACTCCACTTGGGTTGTTGCCAGAGGTGATCAAACTCAATGTTTTGAAGTCCATGAGTGGTTCTCTTGGAGTTAATCTCACTGCTCAGACTTGTGTTACAACTGGTACAGATATACTCAAACAACAAGCAGTGACTCAGTTGAGCAAATGGAATTGTTTGTGGGTTACTCTGGCTTGGGGTTTCTTCTTCAGAGTTCTCTTTTACTTTTCACTTTTGCTTGGGAGTAAGAACAAGAGGAGATGAAACAAAACAGTTTGCTTGGCCATGTTTTTAATAATTCATCATCATGATCATGAGTGTAAGCAAGAAGAAGAAGAACATGCATGGGGTTTTATTTTACAATGTTAATTAATTTGCTTCTTCATCTTTTTTTTTTTTTTCTTTTTTCTTTTTTCTTTTGTTTGTTTTTGTTGTTATAGATTGAATTGTTGATCATATAATGAGAATATTGAAGAAAGTTTTTTAAAGTGTTTAAATGATTCTTTTTTATTTTGTTTTGATCATGAGGAGTGGTTTTGGTGCATGCATGAGAAGAGTGTGGGTGCTTGCAATGACATCCATGATCCATGCTCATGCATGCATGAAATATGGGACTTTGTTTTTCTTTGTTCCAACGTATTGCGTGCATGTTTGTGGTGCTCTTTAATTTTATTATTATTATTATTGTTTTGTTTTGTTTTTATTGTGTAAGAATATTCTTAGTTACGATTTTATTGTGATGAGTGCACATGGCTTGCAAAATCATTTTCATATATATATATATATGGGTAGATATATAATTAGCAAAAAAAACTATTGATAAGTTACCATAATAAAAAGATTCATTTATTTTTCATTGGTCTAACTATAGAGAATGAAAATAATTCAAACATGCATGCATATCTATATATCGGCCAATTAATGGATTATGCTATTGAATCTTTCTCATCAATGAAACAAATCAAAATTAATTATTATTTTAATAACCGACAAGCTAAACTAATTAATTCTTTAAAGTTTTCTTATTTGGGTATATCATATAAATGTATTTTTAAGTAATTATCATACGAAAATATAAAGTGTAGAATTTATATTGTTGAGATTTATTCTTATTTATTATATTTAATTTAATTGGAAAATATACGTTGCTTCTCAAAACGTCATTGAACAGGGTAGATCAACTACTTCATCTCTCCCTCTATTTCTTGAAGTATTTACACTAGTATTATTAAATTTAAATAATAAAACTTTATATATTTCTCCCTTTTCTATAGTCAAAACTGCAAACGCCAACCAAGACTGGTATACCAAACTGTGACCAATAGACTTCTTAAGAGTAAAAATTATAATAAAAATAACCATATTTACCTACAAGATGGTGTGTCATGATTTTGATATATAAATTCATATCAACCCAAATTCTAACTAGAGTTTCTAGAAATTAAAACTTGTGAGTTTAATGCTCCCATATGATGTTATTAAAAAAGGTCATAAGTTTTTTCAAGTAAATGGCAATGTTATTAAAGTCTAATGAATGAATGTGTACTCATGAAGAGATGGGAAAAAAGTCTTCAAAGAGACGGAGAAGAATAATCTTCACAAGATTAATGCATGTGCTTGTGTTTTATTTGGAAGTTGATGTCAAACTGCATGGCGTTAATTTGTCTCTAGAATAAGTCACTGTTTGTTATATAGAAGAGGCAAGATTGTGATACTACTCATTAATTGTTAGAATATTAAATGCAATACTATACCTACAATCTTTATTGTATAAAAAAAAAATATGATGAACCAAACTTGTGTATTTCTACCATAGTAATTTAAATCACTAGAACATTAGATGTCTAATTTTATACTCTTGAAGATTGTTATAGACTAACTTGATATTTAAACACCATGCGAATACTTTTAGTCTCTTAGTGGTTCATATATTGTACTGTTAATTTTTATGTGTTATATGTTGGAAATAAGATTCTCGTCTTCAAATAAAATAAAAATATTAAGATATATATATATAATGAGTGCTAATTAGAGTTGATTAGAGTTCATTAGTTTTAGTTTTTAATTTTTATAGTTCTAATAGATCTAGTAAAAATATGGTGAAATGATTGAGTTTTATTCAGATAATATATAAATTGATTGAATAATTCAAATTATCTCACTTTTCATTATGCTACCATTTAATGATATTCTTTATTACATAGTGCACACTTGTTAATACAAACGGCATAGATAAAATTCAAATTTAAGGTTATTTTTATAATAAATTTATGTATGTTAAGTTGTTTTTGGATAAATCTATTCCTTGTAAATTTTCTTTTACAAATTTGAGATTTTTATATACAGGGCATTAAATGAGATCAGCTTGATTAGACTAAACTTAGCTCGAGACTCAAAATTATTTAATTTAACTCGGTTTAGTTTAAACATAACATCAAAATTGAGGTTGTTAAGTAAAAAAAAAATTGTATGTATTTTAATTTCATGATATATAATATGAGGTGTATAATTGTGTTCAGCTACATCTTTTAAAATACTTTTTTTAAAATTTTTTATTAAACCTTCCCAAAAAAATTAATTAGTTGATAATTCCAAATAAAATATATTAATCCTAAAATTTTAATTGGTATATGTATGCAAAAGAGTACAAGAACCCACACAAAATAACAATATGATAAAATAATCGGATTCGGGTCGGATCCACGTCTCTATCGCCAGTGCACCCGTTAACATTCTTGAACCCTTTCTTTTCTTATCGGGCATGGGTTTCGAAATCGGATCAAAATCCGATTACCCGAATGTGCTTAACGGTATGCATTTATCAGTAACGGGTTTCACAACCCGAATCCGTTTTCTTGTTCGGGTTTAGCGCGCACCGCCATCGCCACCGAGCTTCTTCTCCCTCGCTCTAATGGAGCTCCTTCTCCTTCACAAGCTCGAGCGCGATCTCGCCCTCTTCTCCGGCGAGCAATCCATTCTCCAATCTCTCTCCACTGCTCGATCGCTTCTCTCGAACCCTCACTCATCCGACGCCACTCGCCGCACCGTCCTCGATTCCGTTATCCGGTTCCTTGATGCCCACCGGGACAGAGACCCAACCATCCTTCGTCATGCCCTGATCCTTCTCGGCGTTCCGGTATCCTTCCGTCATCCTTCCCTCCCTTCCCTTCTCCGCTCCTTCCTGGCCTCCGGCGAGCATATCGCCGCTGATGCTCTTGCGGTTCTTGTTTCCGTTGCGAAGAACTTCGATGGAGGTGACGGAGAAGGTGGACTCTCCTTTATTGGGTCGGTGCTGGATGAGAAGCTAGTGCTTTCGCTGGCCTCGACGAGGTTCGTATCAGTTAGAGGACGGTTGCTCTCCGTGTTGGTGCTGAGATTGGATGGAAGTAGGGTTTATAGCTTACTTCGGCCTCGTGTTGTGATCCAGTTGTTTCTTGGACTGGCGGAGGACCTCTATCCGTCAATTCGGCGAACTTCGATCGATGGGTTGACTGCATTGTGTGAAGATGAGGTGCTTAGTGATAAGATTACGTTGTTAGAGTGCTGCTATAACCGTGGGGTGGCCCTTCTTGAGGATGACGATGAAAATGTGAGGGTAGCTGCGATTCAATTGGTGAGCAATAAGTTTGAATTTCTTTTCATTCACTGTTGTTCGTAATTGTATTCTTTTTATTGCATATATCATTGCCTTTGTGGCTGCTTCTTGTATTTTTACTATTCAATTGACAGGTTTGTGAGTGTGGGCGTGTTTTTGGAGCAAAAAAAGTTGAAGTGGATGGTAATGAGCGAATCAATATGATTTTTGCACAGGTAATCTCTCATTTGATGTTTGCATATAGGAAAAAAGATAAGATTTTGATAACTTGCGTGAGTGGGAATTTACTCAATCCATTATGGTAGATAGGTTCATTGACATTGCTTCTGCAATTATGAATCAGTATTGATTTTGTTGTGACAAGCTTATCTCTTCTTTGTGTGTTCATGGGAGATGATGAATGTAATTGACTTTGATGTGGACAAAGTGTATTTGCTTGGAACATTTTCAGTCAGTTATGTGGTAGGAGAACTCTTTTTATTTATTTATTTATTATTATTGGTGTGCGCACGCAGCATGCGCTTAAGATGAGCTAGAAACAGTTAGCTAGTTAATCAATTGGAAATTCTTCCTTCAATGTGGCACTGGCAGGGGAGTTGAAACTAGTTAGATTTTAATATGATAGATTGGTATATGATGACAACTTCAAGAACATGTCTGGAGAAAAGGTGTATGATTTGAGACGTTTTCTATAACTTCCTTCAAAGACAAAAGATCTTTAGGCTCATGATAGTCCTGCATTTGGTCTTGATTCAATAGGAATTTGCATGATCAGTGAAGACCAATAATGCTCATAGAATCTTAGGTCCAATCACACCTTGTCTGTTTTTATTGTCAGTATAACTTGTTAATGCTCATGTGAAATCTGTCCTATGTATACGTCTCTCATAGCTTGCTTCATCCAGCTCTGTTCATTGGCTAGAGATATGAGTATGAAGGTTAGAGTTGAAGCTTTTGTGGCTCTTGGAAAGATAAAGCTGGTTTCTGAGAGTGTGCTCTTACAGTCCTTATCGAAGAAAGTTTTTGGAGCCAAAGGTGGCAAGAAAATTCTTTCTGATAGTTCTTCCATTGAATATAAATTCTCATTATCACGTGCAGCTGGAGCTTTCATCCATGGGATTGAGGATGAATTCTACCAGGTATTATTGTTGATTAATATTAACATCATTTTTCTCATGACCCATTTCCTACATAAATTCATTTAATTAATTGATTAATTAGTTATGTATTTGTTTGTATTGGTTGGTCTTTCTATTGCCAAAGCCGGCCACACTTATTTTGGTCTTTCTGTCTGCTTTAGGTGCGGGTAGCTGCTTCTAATTCATTGGGGATGCTGGCGGTTTTGTCTGTCCAGTTTGCTGATGATGCTCTGAATTTACTGGTGTACATGTTGAATGATGATGTGACAATTGTTCGGCTGCAAACACTACAGTCGTTGGTCCGTATGGCAACATGTAGACGCCTTAAATTTCAAGAAAAACACATGCACATGGTTATGATCCTAATTTTGACTAGTATTTTTAAGCTTTGATCATTTTACACTGCCCTCGTCAATATAAGCCTTACTTCAGATGCTATGTCCTTTTAATTTTGTAGTTCCTCGGTTTGTTAGCTGATAATAGTGTCCTAATCAGACCTGTTGCAAGAAAAGTTCTCCAACTAGTGAAGCTACCCACACGGGAGACATTTCAGTCCACAGTTGATGCTCTTGTGACAAATTTAGAGGCTTATCCAGAGGTTTTGAAATTATTGCTCTTTTTATTTTGATCAAGTACTTTTTGTTTTTTTGGTCTTTTTGTGATGATGTTAGCTAATTAATTTGAGATTTAACTTTTGGAGCTTTTAAGTTTTCAAGCCATGCCTGCATCTTGTCATAGATTAGAAGAGAGTACCAACTATCTGTACTATGTATTACCTGTAATTCTTGAAGAGTGTATAAAAAATCTAACAGATATGAAAAATGCAAATGTGTCTGTCCAATATTTGCTCAAATTTAGTTGTTTAGCATTATTGTAAAGGAATCTTGGTATTTGTGTCCTTGGCAGGCTTGATGCTGCTAGCTTCCCCTAGCACATTAAACTGATAAAGTTATCCTCTAGTTTATTGGTTGTTTGATCATGGTTTTCTTAGGAAGTATTCTCCCTCGGTCTTCCTGTTCTAATTTTTTTCTCATATATTTCAGGAGGAAGAAGATATTTTCCTGGCTGTATTTTTCCTTGGTAAAAACCATGGAAAGTTTGTCTCCAAGTTAGTTGAAGAGTTTGTAGAAAAGGTATAGTATTCCCCCTTTGTTGAATATATTGAGTTAATCTGTTTGCTGGGATGATTGTCCAAGGAAGTTGCAACCTTTTTGTAGATGAAGGCATCAATATATATCTATCTATATATATATGCATCATCCTATAGTAATATACGGGTGTCTTGAATTCTGCTTCAAAGAAAACCAAAGCGTCTTGCTTTGTTAAAAGTTAGAAACTGATAAAATTTAAATAAAAAATAAAATATAACCTTCATTGAAAATAAAAAGATATATTAATTACTATTTTATTACTTCCATATATATATATGCATGCATGCATGCATGTATGTTCATATTGATATATCAAATTAAGAAGATATCCTAAAAAGGAGATAAAATTTGAAGTACAAACAAATAATAATCTAAATCATCCTAGAAACAAGCTAGACTATCATTTCTAACCAAAAGTTTATCCTCTCTCGCATCATTCATCTTGTACCTTTTTCTATAGAAGAGATTCACAATCACTTCATCCAATACAATGAATTGCTGGCTCGAGATATTTGAGATTAGTTTGATGAGAGATCATGCTGTCCTTTCTCATCTCTTGAGAAAAAGAAAACTATAGTCTTGTTCGGAGAAGAGTTGGTATGGATGCCATAGCATATAAGACTGGCTGTTGAAAATTTAGTGTCCTTTTGTGGTTCCAATTTAACATACAATTGCTTGCTTAGATTATGTACTTAATGGCATATTACAAATCATAGTCATATTCTTGTTATCTGCTTGTGACAAGCATTCAATTCTGCCTCTGTTCAGATAGTACCATCTAGTGCGGGGGATCTCAGCTTGGATAGTCCTCAGGTGGCATTGTTCTTAATGCTGACTGTCTCTTTATGTTTTCTGCACAAAAAGCTTTACTAGTGATGTCCCCACTGCAATATTTTCTTATGCGATAACTATATTTGGAAGGATCTCTCGCTCATTGCAAGGGATCATTGACCGAGATGCGCTTTTGGCTTACCTATTTCATCGCTGCCATATGCGTTACTCATTCACACAATTGGAATTTAAAGAGGATGAACTATTACCACTTACTATTGAAAGGAACTATTCCGGACAACAGGAAGCATGGTGAGCAAACATCCAGCGCCCTTTTGCCCATTTCTTGTGATGAAAGCAGGTTCGGTGTAAACCTTAAATCAAAGCCCACTGAGTCATTTCAGCTGTGTGAGGAACTGAGGCATTCTGTAAAGCTTATTCTGCAAAGGGTTGCAGAAACATGGCCATTGATACAGTCAGGACATGTGACAGAAGTGAAAAGAGCATTAAGGTCATCATCTATTAGCTCTTTTGTTTGGAAACCGATTTTCTTTTTTGTACCTGTGCACCTAGCAGACTTGTATTTTATTCTGTGACACAAAATTAATAAATAAATAAATAATAGTCTCTTGCTTTTCAGAGTATGAACAAGTACCTTATCATTTTGTCGCTTTGCTTGCAGTGCTTGCAGAGAAGAACTTGAAATGGTTTCATCAAATGCCTATGAATCAGACACTGCTTCATTAGTCTTTGTTTCACACTATGTTCTGGCAATCTGTTTGCTCGCTGAAATATGGGGTCAACTATCTCCAAGAACCTTTGGAGTTGGCAAAGTTATGTTGGATTGTACATTGGATAAGTTGGATGCATGTCTAAGGAGAATGAGATATGGGTTTCCAGGGTTATGCAAGGAAGAGGACTCCCATATTTTAGAGCTAATGGCACTTTGTTGTGTTCTCAGATTCTCTAAGAATGGTATATGCTCACATCATGTTTTTAAAAAATTGCAAGGTGTCATTTCCCGTTTGGAACTTCTCTATGAAGGTGGCTCATGTACGATGTCCAAATTTACAGATCAGCTTAAGAAGATCTGTACAGAAGGGAGCCTAAGCATTGTGTCCAAAGCCCTTTCTTGTCCATAGTTTACTTGAACTCTTCAACCTTGATTTGTTACCATTCACTGGACAATTTGAACATGCCAAAGCAGAATTGCAGGCCATCGGTAATGATTCTGAAAATCCTTTGCCCTTCATTTCGGGACTGCCTGTTGGTATCACTTTTCAAATCCGTTTGTTCAATATTTCTGACAGTGGTAGATTGTGGCTGCAAATAGCTATTGGTGAGTTAATCCAATATGTATTTCTGGATTTATGCCAATTTGGAAGTGGCAAAATGAGAGAGTGCACTGTTTAAACACACCATTTTATTCAACTCCTAATGCATCATCCTGTCTACTAAAAGCCTGCATAGTTATGGAATGCCCATATGAAGATACCTTTGATGCGCGGAAAGATCAAGGTGGACCCAAATCTGAGATTTTGTTTCTATGTGACAAGAAGGATGTTTATTTGGTTGAAATAAAAAATGAAGAGCAGAAGAATTGTCCTCATAAACTAAAATGATATTCTGAATTACGATGGAAGGAAACTGGATGACTAATGTGAGGATCCTTCTCTCAACCTTCATTGCCACCGTAAGTGTTCCCAATCTAGAATGCTTACATTGGAGGAGGAGATTGCACCATCCAGCACAAGTTGGCTGGACTAATGAAGAAGATCAGACAGTTGGGTGGTGTTCTTGTATCATAACGGTCCCCTACAATTGTGTTTTCTTACATGTTGAGTAATCAATTGCCAAGTAATCTAAAAATTCAAATGAAGATCTGAAGGACACATCATCGAAGAAGGGGTTCTTGTATTGCTAAACTGAAGAATTTTATATAGGAAGAGGAATGATTCTTAATGAAGGTAAATTAATAATTTAGCCAGTTAAAAGTTTTCTTCGCAATTTCTACTTTATCATTTGTCATATATATCTTGGAGCCTTTCTCACTGATTTGTAACCATGATAATGCGGTAGGTGTGCCATCCTCAGCTCTGCCCCTATCCCTAATGGAGATGCATACACAAAACCAATTCTAAACCAATGGATATGGGATACCTGACCACACCCTCATCCCTATTCCTTATCTTAAATATAAACAAATTAATAATAATAATTTTATCTTATTTAATTATTAGACTATCGATGTATACCCATATATATATATAATATTATTAGGGTGGGATGCCTCTTTGTCATCTCCAATTTTTACTAGATCAGATCAGTTTCGGATGGTGTCCGCATGGTGGATGCAAATTGCCATCTCTACTAATTTGCCTCGTCTTTGTCTTTTCAGGTTAAATTTTGGTGCAATGCAGCCGCGTAGCAGGACCTATAATCAAATTATATGCAAGTCAACTGTCTGCTGATGAATTTAAGTATTTCCTAAGTTCCATGTGAGACTGCAACAACAAATTGTGACTGGCATGTTTATGAATAAGTGGCGGTTGTTGCCGGCAAAGCTGAGCATGTTGCAATTGAACACACATATAGACCAGATTCCAAACTATTTCCTATTTGGTGACAAAGCTGCACACCCACATCTTGCTCTTTGTTTTCCCAATATTCAGATATGTGAATCCAATGTACATTGTCAGTCCTTGTTTATTAATCGGTTTATGCCATCTTCTTTATTACCCCATTTTTCAGCTTATTGCTCCTTTTTCAGCTTAATTATGGGGTACACAGATATGGTACTTTTTTTTTATTTGGGTGATTTCCATACTTGTATTAATACCATGCACGGTGTGTGTACCTAAGATGACAACAGTTCCATTCTTCTGAGGCTCTTATCCTCTGGCATCATGATTCACACAAAAGTTGTTCTACTTTTGTCTGTTGGTCATTATATCCTCTAGGAGACTTCTTGAACTTGTAGCATGGACAATAGTTGTTGGAAAGCAAAGCCTCATGATTCTTACAGCATGCAATTGGCTAATCCAACCTAGCAATCTTCTGGATCCACTGAACTTAAATTGTAACTTGATTGATTTATATGATGAGTGTCATTTCTGATCATTTTTTTTTCTTTTTGAAATTGTTTCAGGTGAATGAAGCTGGTGAAAAAGGTTTGGACAATATATTATCAGCATTTCTTCAAAATGCACGAGTACAAAAGGTAACCCTATGGTGACTGTCTACCTTTTTGAATTGTGACTGCAACATTATCTTTTCGACATGTTTATTGACTAAATTTGCGCTTTATATGCTCAACTGGACGCCAACCCTCACTAGTATACATCAAATGTTGATTGGCTACCACTTTAAAAGGTGACAGCGTCTATAGTGTTTGTCTGTTAGTTGACTACATTTGCACTTCCTTTAATTTCCCAATTTCATTTGATTTAGTTTGTCACCTGCTCTCTTCGGCAGGTTCTTCATTTGCTTGATTGTTAATCAACAATATTTGTCACGTAAAACCTGGATCGAATTTCCCTATTATCTTATAACAGATATGGCCATGTGGTAAGGTCATTTATAGCTTTCTCACCAACTCTTTGTATTCAGTATCCCTCAAGCTATTCATACTAAGAATTTAGATTTCTTTAGTGAGGTGACCAACTTCCATATTTCAGCAAGCAACTACCAAATCAAGCCAATCTCCTAGCGACACTCCAATCCCAATCTTTTACTAGTATATTCAACATTAGCAATGTGTATTCTAGCATCATGCAAACCACTGTATCCTTTCCATACTTTTCAAGAGAGCAACAGCCATTGATACTCATTGCCAATGATGAACCATGATATCTTTGTCACACTTGATCTCTATACAAAGGAAACAGAATATAAAGCCATCTTCTTATCAATCTCCTCTTCCTTGCCTTTGCTTACCTTTCCTTACATCCAAAGCTTTTTGCCTCACATCCATCAAATACATCACACATACTAACTTTGCATACTACTATCAGTAGACTGGAAGGAGAGGAGAGAAAAGAAAGCTGTGACCATGACTTCTGGTTGCATGAACTCAGTAAGCTGCATGGACGCACAAGCACCGGTGAGAGCCACGTATGTGAACCTCTACAAATGGCCAGAGTCTGATGCAGAGTTTGTGAAGTCAGTGACCAAAGAAAAGAAAGATAGAGGGAATGCAACTCATAACCAGGTTCGCCTTAGCCGCACTGACAGTGGCCGGAGAAGGTTAACTCAGAGCCCTGGGGTTGTAGACAGCTACTCATGCAGACAAATGTATCTGAGGAGCTACACCTTCTCGAAAAAAGAAACAGTTCCAGAGAAGACCAAGAAGTGTTTGGCAAAGGTGAAAGAGAGAGCATCTCTGTTTGCAAAGGATACAAGTAGCAATGCTAGTGTCAGTAGTTATGGTTCAAGGAAGAGCAATACTAATACTAAGAAAGGGAATAATAAGAAGAAGAAGAATAAAAAGATGAAGAAGAAGAAGGGATGTGTTGCAATGGTGAAGAGGATCAAAGATGCTTCTTGCTCTGCTTTCTTTTCATTGTTTCGCCGTCTTCTTTCTTGCACCACCACTGTTGATGTTATTGATAATCGCCCTTCTCAGTGAAGCAATATTGAATGGTTTTGTTCTTCTGTCTTTTTCTAAATTTGTTTGTTTATGTTGAAGAATTAGTAGTGATTCTTGCTGCTGTTGTTGATGATGATGTTCTTCTTCTTCTTCTTCTTCTTCTTGTTTTTGTTGTTTTTAAGGTATTGTTCATAATTTTTCATGTTGTTATTCTTGGAAATTATCCTAACAATTTTTTTTTCCTATCTGTTTTGTCATATCTCTTTTGGAGAACTAAAACAGTTAATTTATTGCGTCTTTGTGAATCAAGAAAAAGGTCAAGAGTTGCATAAGATTGAGACGTTCCAAAAGAAAGATAACAAAGTCTAAAAAGTGAAGTTGGCTCAATGAGGTCGGTAAATATTAAATATTTTATTTTTTATTCTTAAATACAGTAGTTAGAAATGCTCACCTTTTTGTACCTCCAACCACTATTGTGTTTTTAATCATCTATCTCTTTTTCATTGACCCACTTTACATAGCAAATCAAGGCTGCATGCTTGGCTTTTATTAAGATAAATCATAGATGAAGCGAAAAAAATTAACCAAAAAATTAAAATCAAAGATCTCAAAATTTTTTGAACTTCAATGATATTTATGTTTTTTTTTTTACAAAGTGGATAAATCAAGTTAAAGCACGCATAAATGAGGACTTAATAATTTCAATCTATTTATACTTTTCAATTTATGTGAGTTGAGAGAAATTTAAACTTAATTTTTAGTGAAAATATAAACACTCTATGTATAGGTTTATATTAATGACTCAAACTCACCTAACATCTAAAAAAACCAAAGAGAAAAAAACAGTGAAATATTTGATAATGAAACGCCACATGAGTAAAAGCTATGGAATGATGCAGACTTGGCTAAGTGTGTTGGCATGCATTATTGTAGCAATGGTGATGACATCACATGCCCACTTATGTAGCTAACACTAGTGTCTAATCCTTGCATTCATTGCTATTGCTTTTCCTATTCATTTCTTATGATAAAAACACAAAGATTGACATTAATATTTATATATATATATTTACATATTAATTGAGAAAAATTTTTGAACTACTATAACTTCATGTTATCATACATGAACAATAAAAAACAGCCAACATAGTAAATTATAATAATCATAATATTTGATATTTTATTTTATAAAATAAATAAATCATAATTATATTAAAATAAAAAAAACATTAAATAGGTAAGAAAGAAACACTGAGATCACCTAAATCACTAATGTTATAGATCAAACTAGAGTAGAAATAATAATTTATATCATAAGTTTGATATAAAGTTTTTAATGTGATTCATAATGGTTGAGTGTAATAGATCATAGAAATCAGCAATAAATATTGTTTGAAGGTCCTGATTGTTGCATATTTTTAATCACATTGTGTATATAAAAAAGCATGGCAAACAATAAAAGATTTGTTGCTTCTTAAGTTGCTCAAGAGCATGCACACAAGAACCATAGTCTTGAAGCTTCTATAAATAAATAAATACATAAAAACAAAAAGCTTTTTCATTGAGTGGAGTTATTCCTAAGCATAGTTTGATAATAAATTTTACTTTTCCTTTTTACTTGAATCATTCACAATCATGTAATCACTAATGAAGCCATTTTTTTTTTCTCTTAAAAACAAGCAAAATATCTTGAAAAATATTGTAACATAATTTATCTTTGATATTTTTTTTTTTAAAGAAAAGAGACAAGCATTGTATACATTAGGGGTGTGCACATGGGCCGGAGATTGATTGTCCAATCCATACACCCTCAGCTAAAAACAAGGAGTTTGAACTGTGAGCCGGCATTCACAACCAATGACCGATTACAATCAATACTTCCAACTAGTTTTGAACTCGAGATTTTTTAATGTCTCAACTTTGTTGTTTTTACATGGTGCCAAGTACCCCTAAGCTATGAACCCCTTGATTACTACCGGTTTAGCTGTGATATTTGATTAAATTAAATCATACATTTAAGAGAAAATGTTCATCTTTTAAGCCTTATCATGGGCCTAAATGTTTGGGCTAGCCCATTTAGTCTAAAAGGGCTGTGAAAGAAGCATGGTTGGGCCCAACTTGAGCTTAGCTCAAAAGTGGGTGGCTGAGGCTCGAGTCCAAGCCAATTTGAGCTTGAAAATGTTTGTTCGAGCCTTCCTTTATTTAACTTGAAATTAAAATTGAATCAAATTTATTTTTAAAAATTCAAAAATAACTTGATTTTGGTCTTAAACTAAATCCCCATTTATAGCTTGATTTTATTCTTTATTTATAAACAATACAAAATATATTATATTTTTAATATAACAATGTATTACAAATATATAAAAAAATATAATATATTTATATGTTTTGAGATAATAACCTGAGTTGTATCTAATCCTGTTATGCTTGAAATTAATTTTCAACTAAAAAACTAAATCCACCTCAATTTCAAAGCACTAAATTTTGTACTTATTAATTTGAAAACCCAACCATATTAATTAATAGTCACAATGGAGGTGCCTTGAAATGATGTTAAAGTGTGATCTTTGGCTTCTATACATAGATAAGAATTTTAAAAAGAGAAAAGAAAAGAATAAAAATAAAAATAAGAACAATAAGAGAATATCCGCTTGAGATCAAATGAATTTGGCGTAGAGTGCTTGCTTATTCCAAACCTATAACTCACGCTTTTACTCCATTCATTGGTCTTCCATCATAAGATGCTTTTTGTTTCCATTTCCGGCTCTTTCTTTTTATATATATATATATATATATATAAATAGTTTTGGAGGCGGTTAGATTAACTTCTCCTAAAAATTTTTTATGATATTTTCCTCATTCCACTAAACACTATAACTTGTTTTTTTTTCCTCTGTAATTTCTTTTCTCTTATGATCTTTCCATTCCACTAAACATTATAATTCATCTGTTTTTTTCTCTTTCTGTCATTTTTTTTTTTCATTTTACTAAACATTCTAATTTAATGGTTCTTTCTCTTCTCTCATTTTTACATGTTTTTAAAATTTGTAGACTTTCGTAAAAATCTTTAATGATGTTTGATAATATATATATATATATGAGGACCAGTAATCTAGATATCTAGGGACGTCTACAATAGTTGTCGGATGGTATTCCGATGACTTTGATTATCATAAATAGTACTGAAAACGCGTTTTACAATGTTGTACAACATTGTAAACTGTAATTAAACATGTACAATATTTATATAAATAAACAACAATTGAATAATAATCCAATAATTTTAAATCAAACATCTATAAAAAAAATAGTAATATAGGACTTACCTAGATTATTTTTTGTCTATATATATATATGTATTAAGAGGCTGGTTTTGATAAGGTGTTTTTTTATATAATCCTTGGAAAGCGCAAATTTAGATTTTTCTTTAATGTAATTGACTTATAAAAATCTTAACAGTTTATTAAATAGGAACCCGGTCATATCTTGTTATAAATTATAAATAGACAAGGTGGCAAAACAGCTATTCCTATTTGTTAATAGATATAATAATAATATAATAAAAGCAATAACAATAAAACTAGTGTTCACTGGTGATGAATATTATAAGGGCCAAAATGCGACATAGTTGTGCTTTTTAATGTCCGCATGTTAATTATTGAAGTCACTTATTGATCATGGAGTGATCATCATCATGGGTTTTCGGACTTTTAAATAAAAATACATTTATTATGGTTTAAACTAAATAAATTTATCTATTCTTTATTTTTGTAGCAAAAGAGCCACAAAGTAAATAAATTTTCTCTATTTACTTTTAAAATTAATGTGACAATTGATATGTGAAAAAATTGTTATATTTTGGTTAATAAATCTATTTGAAATTCTAAATTATTAAATTAAAAATATAAAATTACACCAATTAATTTTCAATATTCCAAATAAAAAAAAATTAAATGGATTAATTATGATTTATAGTAAAAAAACTCACTTTGAGTTATGCTTTTATCTAAATAGATCAATTGCAACTTAAAATTGAAAAAATTAAACTCAAAGATTCTATACCTACAATCAAATAAAATCTCTATGCATTATCTCCCTCATAATTAAATTTAGTGAAACTCTCTCCTTCTTTTATTACGAGAATAAATAATTTATTTCAGATATTTATTTTCTAAATGTTACTAGAGTCTCTTGTAAAACTCTTCACTCTCCCTGTTACGTAAAATAAATAATTTAACTCAAACATTTGTTTTTTTAAATATTACTAGAGTCACTTGTTTAACATTATCACACATGTTTTTTTTACCACTAGTTGACTATGTGGTATATTTTTTTAACTAATTTTTAATATAACAGTAGTTTACCCATTTGTATATATATAAAAAAATATATTCAAATCATTCTCTTTCAAATTTCAAATACAAAGATTTGCATCTTCCTTCACAATCATTACTCACCAATCATTTAGAAACTTTTGTGTCAAATATATATACATATCCATCTCAATTTAAAAATTATTAAACATGGACCTATTAATTAATTAATTATTTATTTATTTTTTTATTTATTTTATATTATTATTATTATTATTATTATTTTTTTGTGTCTCAAGTCTCAACATGAACCATGAGATTCAGTGTGTTCCAGCAAGGCTACCAACAACTTCTTTATGTCTTTCTCTTTTGTTTCTTGGCTCTTTCCAAGTAAAAAGTACATATTTATTTATTTTACACACACATTACATGAACCATGGTCCATTACAAAGCCTTCACAAGGGAATCTTTAAAAATAAAAATAAAAATTATATATTATTTTCTCTCACTTAATAATTCATCAAATTTAACTTTACTAATAAATCCATACTAATTATTATAATTAATACATAGGACAAGCAACTCCAATCTCAAGAAAACTTTGCAAAATATACAACACAATCAAATAGTATAGAATCAGAAGGCATCATTCCCCATAAAAATTTTAAAAAAATATTATTTAATTATTAAACGCTTCAAGGACTTAACTACAAAAAAAAAGCAATTCGGACTCTTATCAGATCCGGATCCAAATCCGAATCCGTTAAAGATCCGAACCATTATGATATCCGTGTGGTGTGCATTGTTCACTTGTTCCGCAGGAGTACGATAACACGGATAAATGTACGTAGTCCAACCAATCAGATACCAGAACCCACGTCATCACTTAATTTTTTTTAAAAAAATTTTCCTTAATTTTTGAAAGTCAATAAGGACTATCAGTGAATTTTCCGTATAAATCATCATCCCTCATTATGACTAATAATATGTAATTTAGAATTAAATGAGGGGTTTATGTAAAAAAGTAAATATTATATTAATTTTTTTATTTATAAATAGAGCAGCATTTATTTCCACAAAGAAAGGACCGCATAAAACAATACGGAAAAGAGAAGTTTCGGTGCTACCGTTCCGGCAAAATTGTTCTCTTTGCTTTGCTTTTCTCGCAAGAAACCTCATCGGCGATCGATCGAGAGCTCGGAGCAGCGACCTTGGATCCCGGTAACGAAACCCTAGTTCTTCTCTTTGAGATCAGGATTGTTTGAATTCGTGGATTTGTAGATCTTTGATGGTTTTGTAGGGTTTGATCGCTTTTTTTGTTGGTTTTTTTTGGGATTGGAGTTTAGATGATGGGAGGAGGGAGAGATGAGGGGAGGAGAAGCAATGGAGAGGTTTGGGAAGTGGGGTTCCCTGCTTGGGCGAGGAGTGTGCGGGAATGTGAGGTGGAGTTTGGGGTTAGCGCCGCTCGTGGGCTGACCTCGGATGAGGCGGCACGGCGGCGTGAGGTTTATGGTTGGAATGAACTTGAGAAGCATTCTGGGCCATCGATCTGGCAATTGGTTTTGGAGCAGTTCAATGATACGCTTGTGCGGATCCTTCTCGTGGCTGCTGTGGTTTCTTTCGTTTTGGCTTGGTATGATGGGGATGAGGGTGGTGAGATGGGGATTACTGCGTTTGTTGAACCCTTGGTGATCTTTTTGATACTGATTCTGAACGCTATCGTTGGGGTTTGGCAAGAGAATAACGCTGAGAAGGCGTTGGAGGCGCTCAAAGAGATACAATCGGAGCATGCGACGGTGAAGCGGGATGGGGAGTTCATTCCAAATTTGCCTGCGAAGGAGCTTGTTCCGGGGGACATTGTGGAACTTAGGGTTGGGGATAAGGTGCCGGCTGATATGAGAGTTGTTCAATTGATAAGCTCGACCCTGAGGGTTGAACAGGGATCTCTCACTGGAGAAAGCCAGGCGGTGAATAAGACAAGCCGAAAAGTTGATGCTGAAGATACTGATATTCAAGGAAAGGAATGTATGGTCTTTGCTGGCACAACCATTGTTAATGGGACTTGTATCTGCTTGGTTACGCAGACTGGTATGAAAACTGAAATTGGTAAGATTCATTCACAAATTCAAGAGGCTTCTCTGAATGATGATGATACACCGTTGAAAAAGAAGTTGAACGAGTTTGGTGAGGTCCTTACAGCAATAATTGGTGTTATTTGTGCTCTGGTTTGGCTCATCAATGTGAAGTATTTCTTTACTTGGGAGATTGTTGATGGATGGCCAAGGAATTTCAAGTTTTCATTTGAGAAGTGCACCTACTATTTTGAGATTGCTGTGGCTTTGGCTGTTGCTGCTATCCCAGAGGGCTTGCCAGCTGTGATCACCACCTGCTTGGCGCTTGGAACCAGGAAGATGGCACAGAAGAATGCGCTGGTGCGGAAATTGCCCAGTGTCGAGACACTGGGATGCACAACGGTTATCTGTTCTGATAAGACTGGTACATTGACAACAAATCAAATGTCAGCTGTAAAGCTGGTGGCAATGGGTAGGTGGACGGATCAAATTCGGAGTTTTAAAGTGGATGGGACCACATATGATCCTCATGACGGGAAGATACATGATTGGCCTATTGGAAGCATGGATGCAAATTTGCAAATGATTGCGAAGATTGCTGCAGTTTGTAACGATGCTAGTGTTGCACATTCAGGGCATAATCAGTTTGTTGCAAGCGGAATGCCTACCGAGGCAGCTTTGATGGTAAGATTCCTTTACAGAATAAGATAGAATAAGATAGACTAGACACAATTCAATCACCTCATTTAGTTTGAGCTTTCTCTCGGAATAAAGATAGTTGAAACTTTACGTAGAATTTATATTAAATCATTGCTGATCACTTGAATTACTCCTGGCCACTTGTCTATAATTGGAACTATTTTGTCATCAATTATAGAAGGGGCTTTTTTGGTTAGGGTATTTTGTTGTTTTGCTAATGAATCTGTAGACCCTACCCTGAAGTCCCAACCTTTGCCTTTCCTCCTCTTTTGTTGCAGCCATTCTTTTTCCCCCCATATAACGCGTGACACATCCAAAAAGGCATTATTGCCAGTAGTTGTGACATGCACATGATGAGAGTTTTGCCATTTTTATTTGTGAATTTCTCAAATGTTATTTGAGGCAAGCAATGCACTTTTTAATTATAACTAACATGCTTCACAGGTTCTGGTTGAGAAAATGGGAATTCCTGGAGTCTCTGATCCTTCATCGGTGGCTTCTGCTGAGACATTACGTATGCCATAATCTCTTGACGCTTACTTTTACTTTTTTTATTTGATAATGGATGATTTACAAATAGCATAAATGCATAATGCTTATCTTTTGATTTATGGTTAAGGTTGCTGCCACTGGTGGAATAATATTGCACATAGGATTGCAACCTTGGAATTTGATCGCACTCGAAAGTCAATGGGAGTCATTGTGAAATCAAGATCCGGAAGCAACTCCCTACTTGTGAAGGTATCTGCTCACTTTACTGCTTAGATGTTTGTGATTTGTAAGCTACATAAGTTGACTATCAAATGTACTTCATGTTTTTGTGATTCAGAAATTATGTATGTGTTAGACAACACTTGAACTGGTGTAATTCAATTTCTTGTGTTGCTCTTGTGAATGATAGAAAATTTGGTACTGCCCTGCCCCCCTCCAATTTATTGATTTAAGTTGATCTTAAATTTGTTTATATTTTTTTATTGGCTTACTCAAGAAAGAGACAATAGCGGAGTACCCAAACCCAATAATTGTTGTTCTATGTGGAAGTTATTTAATTGTCAATAACTCTTTCATTCTTTTTGTGCTTTGTGGTTTGCATCAGAACTGGCCTCTTTTATCGTTCAATTTTCATTAAGAATGTTTATTGCTTTTTTATTTTCCATAATTTTATTCAGGTTTGAATTTTGGCATGTGGTTTTATCTTTTTCTCATATTACATAAATCAAACTCTTCTGGATGACTATTTTGTTAAACCTACATTTTGGCAGGGAGCTGTTGAAAATTTGTTGGAAAGAAGCGCCTATGTGCAGTTACTTGATGGCTCTATTGTGTTATTGGAAGACGGGACAAGGCATCTTATCTTAGATGCCCTAAAAGAAATGTCAACAAATGCTTTGCGCTGTTTAGGTTTTGCATTTAAGGATAATCTTTCAGAATTTGCAACATATGATGGGTGAAGGTCATCCAGCGCATAGTCTTTTACTCGATCCGTCTAATTACTCAGCTATTGAAAATGAGCTCATCTTTGTCGGCTTGGTTGGGCTGAGGGTGAGATTGCACATCCTCTTTTAATATAGTAGTCACTGTTAATAAGTTCTCCTTTACCCAACATTGTTAGATTTATTCTTATTGCTATCAACTTATATGTATTGTTGGCATGATGTGTTACTCTTTAGGATCCTCCACGGGAAGAAGTACATAAGGCGATTGAAGATTGTAGAGCAGCTGGCATACAGGTCATGGTGATTACAGGAGATAACAAATTAACAGCAGAAGCCATTTGCCGTGATATAGGTGTTTTTGAACGTGAAGAGGATATTTGCTTGAAGAGTTTCACTGGAAGAGACTTTATGTTGACGCCAGATAAAAAGAAAATATTGAGACAAAACGGTGGACTTCTGTTCTCTAGGGCTGAGCCAAGACATAAACAAGAGATTGTAAGGTTGCTCAAAGAAGATGGTGAAGTTGTTGCAATGACTGGCGATGGAGTTAATGACGCTCCTGCCCTGAAAATGGCTGATATTGGTATTGCAATGGGCATTGCTGGAACTGAGGTATTATTCCCGTCCTTGAGAGATTAATGTGTGCTTGTTGTTTCTTAACTCTGCTTGGTCCGTGTTATTTCACTGGTGGTTAATTTTGTATCTATTAATATTTTTTAGAATTTTCATTTTATTCACGGTTCGAGTCAGTGAGCATATGGGACTGAGCCTTGGACCTTTGCAGGTTGCCAAGGAAGCATCTGATATGGTGTTAGCAGATGACAATTTCAGTACTATTGTTGCGGCAGTGGGTGAGGGAAGATCAATTTACAACAATATGAAGGCTTTTATAAGGTTACCTGTATTTTTCTTTATAAGTGTTTCCCTACGTTTCTCCTACCATTTATTGAGTGATTATTTAGGCAGGGGCTTTTCAATGGGAGGACACTCACCAAGTATTACTAAAATGGTCCCTACCAGTCACCTAATCTACTTGGCATTGGAAACATCCTAGCAGCTTCTATCTAGGCATCTTTTCTTTGTCCAACCCATCCCATGAAATTTGTGCTAATGGGTAGGATAATCAGGTGGCCTCTTATGCATGCAGGCTCATAAAATCATTTGTCTTATCCTGATGGGCAGGTATCTTGAAGCATTTAGTGCCTGTCTGATATGTAGATATCATAGGCTTCAGAAGGATTTAGTTGACTTCTTCTTGGCTTTTGATACCATTTTTATGGTGAATCTTGATGCTGATTAGGGGTTGAAAGTTTTGAGACTTTGTTGAAATTGTCATGTCCAATTTGGAAGGTCTCTTGAAATCCACTACTAATATGATTATGCTTTATCTTGATTGCAGTGATTTTTGCTACAATAATGAATAATGTGACAATATTCTTGATACTATATCACTTGGCTAATTTTTTTTTTTTGGTTGTAGATACATGATATCCTCGAATATTGGTGAAGTTGTGTCTATTTTTCTCACAGCTGCATTAGGTATCCCTGAAGGGCTAATACCTGTGCAACTTTTGTGGGTCAACCTTGTCACAGATGGTCCTCCTGCTACAGCCTTGGGATTTAACCCACCAGATGGAGATGTTATGAAGAAACCTCCGAGAAGAAGTGATGATCCATTGATTAGTGCATGGATCTTATTCCGGTACCTGGTAAGTTATGCTTGTTCTGTGTCCTGAGGATATCATTGATTAAATTTGCTTTATTTTTCTTGTGTTCTATGGTAAAAATTTATGATCTTCATTTATTGATGTATACATTTTTGCTGCTATCATGTTCACCCAAATTTTTTGCGGTAGATGTGTTGCTTAATATGGACATGAATTCTTGCTTAAAGCTTCCATCTTATATTTCATTCTAGAAGGCCTCGTATTTATGCTGCCTTGGATGCCATGGATGCATTCTTGACTTTTGATAAATCTGACTTATCATCGATTACATTTTTTTTTATGCTTGCTCAATAAATGCTGTATATTTTGAAACTTAAATTTAACTGACCTTTTCTCCAGAATTTTAAGCTTCTGTATGTTTGCCATATGTAGGTCATTGGGTTCTATGTTGGACTAGCCACTGTTGGTGTCTTCATCATATGGTACACCCATGGCTCCTTCCTGGGGATCGACTTGAGTGGTGATGGCCACACTCTTATTTCCTACTCTCAGCTCTCCAACTGGGGCCAGTGCTCTTCATGGGATGGCTTCAAGGTTGCCCCATTCACTGCCGGATCCCGTGTTTTCTCTTTTGAATCCAACCCTTGTGATTATTTCCAAACGGGCAAAGTGAAAGCCATGACCCTCTCCCTTTCTGTCTTGGTAGCCATTGAGATGTTCAACTCTCTGAATGCTTTGTCAGAAGACGGAAGCCTTCTGAGCATGCCTCCATGGGTCAACCCATGGCTGCTTCTGGCCATGTCCGTCTCGTTTGGGCTGCATTTCTTGATTCTGTACGTGCCTTTCCTCGCTCAGGTCTTCGGTATTGTGCCTCTCAGTTTCAATGAATGGCTCTTGGTGCTAGCTGTTGCTTTCCCTGTGATCATCATTGATGAGATTCTCAAGTTCATCGGTCGTTGCACTAGTTCTTCCGGGCTTCAGAGGCGGTCCAAGAAACACAAGGACTGAGTGAAGGCTCAGAGTTGAACTGTGGGAGCATTCATAACTTACAGCCTGGTAAGATATTGTTATTACCATGGTTTGGACAATCCAAACCAGATGGCCCCAAGCAGTCACAATGAACTCTTTTTGATTTTGGGGAGAAGTCAATTTTTAGACTCTTCTTTGATTCTTGGTAGTTATTGGAGTACCAGCAGTAAATTTTTTATATTTTGAGTTCTTTGGCCAATATGTAGTTTAAATGTTAAACCTTGCCTAGTTGCCTTTACTAGTTGGATTTATTTATAATTCTCTTGATGACGTTGATTATTTATAATTTAAAAGAAGGAATTGGGCATGCCATTTTCTTTGTTAATGGTGTTCCAAGCACAAAGAACACTGTAGACATTATTATATTCACATACATGAAAGAACAAAACCAAAGACATCAAAAAAAGCTATTGAAACATGGTATGAGCAAAGCTGAGGCAAACTACCTTCCCTGAGACTGGAACAACTGTGAGAACACTTTGCTCATTGAGACATCAGAGCTGTCACTGGTACCAGACTCATGCACAGTTTCACTCTCAAACATGCTCATGTGGTGCATCTGTGTAGGAAGCCCGGAAATTCGATTGATGCTATTCACCTCGGTGCCTCCATCCACCTCTTGCAGCTGCAACACATACTCCAGATTCCACAGCACATCACCCATGGCTGGCCGATCCACCCCGCAGTCCGCCAGGCATTTCTCCACTGTCTCACCGAACTTCCTCAGAGAATCCGGCCTTATCGTTCTTGCAATACGGGAATCAACTATTTGATCCAACTCACCTCTGTTCTGATACTTGATCGCCCATTCTGCCAGATTTACCATTTCCCTTGGGAGTGTGGGATCGATAACCGGTCTAGCACAAAGCACTTCAAGCAATACCACTCCGAATGAATACACATCAGATTTATCTGTCAGCTGTTGTCTTCTGTAGTACTCAGGATCAAGATACCCGAAACTCCCCTTCACTGCTGTACTAACATGAGTCTGATCCAATTCAGGCCCAGCTTTCGACAACCCGAAATCTGCCACCTTTGCCATGAGGTTCTTGTCAAGTAGGATGTTTGCAGATTTGACATCACGGTGGATGACCGCTTTTGCCTGCCCGGTATGAAGGTAATGAAGTCCTCTTGCTGAGCCGATACAAACCTCCAGCCTCTGTTTCCAGCTGAGTGCAGGGAGGTTCGAACCATAGAGATGGTTCTTCAAAGTCCCATTCTCCATGTACTCATACACAAGAATCATCTCATTCCGCTCATCACAATAACCAATTAGAGAAACCAAGTGACGATGGCGCAGTCTCGATAGCAGTTCAATCTCAGTGTGAAACTCATTAAGGCCTTGTTGAGATTTCGGGTTACCCCGCTTCACCGCCACTTCAGTGTCATCTTTTAGAACACCCTTGTAGACCTTACCGAAACCTCCAACTCCAATAACACAACTCTCATCAAAGTTGTTTGTTGCTTCTTGCAGTGCAGAAATGGAGAATCGAAAACCAAAGTTTGCATTCAGTGCCATTCTAGCATTAGTTCCATCAGAAAGTCCACTTCCCAAGCTCTGTGACATTATCCCATTTATGGAGAGTGGTGACCAAGTCTTCGACGGTTGCTTTTTCCCGGCTTTCTTTCTCCTAATCATTATGCAAACAACACAAGCAACTACAATCACCACAGCCAAAGCACCACCAATTACTGCACCAACAATGACACCAACATCAGCCTTCGAACTGGGTGGTGATACAACAGTAACATTTCCATTGCTTCTCATCTTTAGAATCTCAAGACCATTAAGAATGCCATCAGGCAGAACATTGGGCAAATTCGAGGGGCCAATGCTAACAGTAAGGTTACTCGAGCTATCAGTCATTGTCATGACAAAATCCATATAACAAGCAGCAGCCAACATATTCGAATTAATTGTGGAGAGATCAACATCACTTACGGCCATATATGTATTGATATAAATATCAAAGTAGAGCTCAAACAAAGCATTGCTAACAATGTCACAGAAATGCAACCGTAAAAAGTAGGTGGAACCAGCATCCGCATCAAACTGCCATGTCACATTAAAACGAGCAATGGAAGTATTTGTTGGAGCTAGCTCTGTCGCCGTGTTATAGATAACATCAGGAGCAATTTCCGGGGTTTCTCCTCCTTCGCGAAAAATGCTTCCAGAGTATGACTTAGGTACAGCAAAATGTTCATTAAGAATGAATTTCTTGTCAGGAACCCAAATCCTCCAGAGAGTATCATTCTCAGGGCCAACATATGGACCACCCATGTTTATCCTATAAACCGTCTCAAATGCTTGTTCTGATAAACCCTGATACTCACTTTGTGGATTTACAATCGTTGCAGTGTCATTGATCAGATTGCTGGGAACTGAAACAACTTCAATTGCATTTACGAAAGCAAGGGAAGTATTTGACAACGGTGCGAAGGAGATGATGAGTTGGTCGTGTGCTATGTTCACTGAGTACTCTTTCCGCACTGCTGTAGCACCTTCTTGTGTTGGATAGCCATAAATGAGGACGATGTCTTGTGTCGATACAGTAAAGTTGGCACTTGTGAGATTGATGTTTTGGTAGATGAAGGGGAAGAAGTAAAGGCGAACAAAGTGTCTACCCTGGCGCTTAATAGGGAATGTGTAGGATGAGGCTCCGGTGAAGATGCGAGCAGTTTCGGTATAAGGCCGGGGTGTCAAAGGATGATACTGAATTTGATGAGGTATTGGCCATGATGCTTTTAGGGGCTGTCAAGGTCCAAGAGAGGGATATATCGGCAGAGAAATTTCTTGAGCCGATGATTTTGCTTGACGATGAACCACAGTTTATGAGATAGTTATCTACAGGATTGTATGCATTGGAGAACCATACTAAACAAATGATAACCATTGCAAAGAGGAACAATTGCTGAAGATTTCTTGCAGCCATCTTGAAACAAGGAACTATGGTTGATTGATTTCTCTTGTCAGGAACTCAGGAACGCTACTCATAAACATGGATTAAAAAAAAAACCTTTAATTAAATTTTCATCTAAATCCACAGTATCAGAAGCTACCATGATCTAGAACTCCATAAACAGAACAAAACCAGATAGATAAAAATTGGATGAAATTTGTGACTTTGCAATCAAAAAAACTAAAAACTCTAATTTTCCTCCACAACTCAAGAATCAGAACCCATCACGATCTAGATAAAACATCCAAATAGAAACAAAAGGACAATCCATAGAAGCAGTAAAAAAAAATTTAGCTCAACACAGCCATAACCAAGCACAAAAGGAATGATTTTTGAAGGCAAATAAGGGGGAAAAATCGCACCTTTGAGCCTCCTCTGAGATGAAAAACCAAAGCTCTTGCTAGATCTGAAAGAAAAAGGATGATTCAAAGACCCAAATTCAGTAAAACCCAACACATACAAGCATGAAAGAGAATGGTTTTCAAGGCAAATCAAGTGAAAAAGATGCCACCTTTGAATCCCACTGAGGATGAAAAACCAAATCTCTCCTGCTAAATCCTTTTCAACTCTTCTTCAAACTTTAAACTGTTTCAGTTTGTGAGATTTATGGGCAGTGAAATGAAACAATAAAACACTGAAACCAGGACACCTGTAAACTGTTCATTTATATATACATATAAAAAAATATTACTTTTTTTTTAAAGAAAAAAATATAATTTAATGAATTAGATAGAAGATGCAACTCAAAAGAAGAATTTTTATATTTTTTTAAATCTCTTGTTGGGTGACTCTGGTATTAAAGTTCTCAGAGGAATCACTTTCAGAGATTAGGTTGAGTCTTTAGAAACACTTTTATTCCATTATTTTGGAATTAGTCATGCATATGACCCATGAATCATATTAAATTTCATACTGCTTTTTATCTTGTGTGTTTACCAAAAGAGTTCAATGCAATCAATGACAAGAAGAAGCCAATCAAAAATTAAGAAAATTGGTGTCTATTTTTCTAATATAATTAATGTGGGTTGGAAAAATTAGTATTGTTATGTGTATGTATATACATGCATAAAAGTTGTTTTCAATTTAGAGGTCTTAGTATTTTGTCTAGTCTGTTGACTTGACCATAAAAATAGATAAATCACTGATTTATATATAACTTTGATTATTATACTCTATAAAATTAATTTATAAAAACATATATCCCTCACTTGAATATCAGTTTTTATTCACCTAAATATCTTTTTATAGCAAAATATTGTTTTAAAATAATAATAATATTATTTTACAAATAATTATATCTAAAATATAAATGTACAATAAATAAATATACAACACATATATAAAATGTTAAATGTTTAGAATCATAGATGTATATATATATATATATAATAAATCAAGAGTCACTTAAATGACAACATAAATATCTGAATTTCAATTCAAAATCTTCAATTTATTATCTAGAAAAGCAAGAATGGCCTTGTAGGAACGCATGAACTTTATTTTATTTATTATACAGGACAAACATAGGACTTAATGAAATGAAATTTCACCATCCATCTCACTTTCTTAGAATGTAGACAAGAACCAAACGACCAATTCAGATGTCTTTCAAGTTTACACAGCTTGGGACCCAATCTTTATTTATTGATGATTATCTGAACTTCCATAAAATTTTATTTAAAAATAAAAGATAAAAATAAACTACAGTTGGTAGTCGATAAAACAATATTACAACACAATGAATAACAATAATAGGTAAGACAGACCAAGAAAAACATAAAAGAGATCCATTGGCAGTGGAGGATTAACAAAATCGGACAACAAACTTTGCCCAAAGTGAAAATGAGAGGGAGATTTCCCTTAGGATAACATAGACCAAAAGCTCACAGAATTAGTTGGCGTTGTTACTTTAATTGTATGAGGTCCAAGAACTCCAAACTATGCTTGATTGTCATAACTAAATCCTCCGGTCTCAGTTTCTTTGCCTCAAAAACTACATTCATTCACAAAAAGGAGCATGTGATTAGTCTTAAAAATCATCGACACAGGCGAGAGCGACTACTTATTAAAAATATTTTAAAAATATGCTCATTCCGCTCTAACCAAATGTTCCAAATTATAGCATGGGCAATAAGATCCCAGGTTTCTTTAAACGAGATAAAAATTATTTTTTTAGGAGCTTTAAAGATCTTTCATTGTATTTGAGAGGGTGCTTAGCCAGAGTATCTAACCAAAGAAGCTCTAGAGCCATTCTAGTGAAAGGACGGAGAAAAAACATATGATCAACCAATTCAATCACCGCGTGGCAAAAATACAGGTAGCAATTGGGAGCTTTATTGCACTTTCTTTTTACTAGACTCTCTAGAGAAAGGATATAAGTGCTTTAGGCAAACCAACTGAAAAGATTAATTTTGTGAGGACAAGATACTTTTCAAGTCGATTGAGGCCACTTGATAGTGAGCTTTGGCCTCATTATGAAAGCTAAATAAAAAGATTTAACTAAAAATCTCCTATTCACCATGAGACACCATCTTTTAAGGTCTCTTTGTTTCCACTAGCTGTTTTGGAAGTCTCTTGAGAATACCTAGTACAAGAGATTCATATGCTAAAGACAAGGCTTTCAAAGTAGGTGTGAGATCCATGATAGTTCCTATAGGGTACCGGAAGTTATAGAAAATCTTTGGCCAGAGGTATATTGGTTCACAATCGTTAAACCATCTATCATATTAAAAAGGGTAGTAGACCCACCATAAATTTTTTGGATGATGCAAGCCCTAAACACAAGCAAACAACTAAGGATCACATTCCAAAAGGACTTCCTCTTTGGTTGCTTGTGAAAGAGGTTCCAAGTGGGACTATCCTGGTAGTGGTTAAATTCGATGACATTAGACCTACACCAGGATGTTGGTCATCCACCGCCATTTCCCAAGAAATGCATTATTGAAATTCTCTAGGTTTAAAATTCCTAAGTCACCTTGGCTACTTTGCCATGGGATTTTCTAAAGCCGTCTCCAGCTTATTAGCCGGCAACCAATGTGGTTGATATCATGCCCAAACTATAGAAAATCTCTTTGGATTTGATAATCTAACAAGAAAGATTAGAGATGGACATTTAATAAGTTGGAATGAAGGATAGAACTGAGTTTACTAAAAGTGAGTTTGCCTCCTAGTGAAAGGAATTTGGAATTCTATGAGGATATACACATCATGATCACGGAGACCAAACTTTCCCAAAAGGCGTATATTTGGAAGTTGTTCAGGTTTAAAAGAGAATAGGTAAGTTTTTTAGAAGTTAATCACCAGCTCTAGCATCCCTTCAAAAGGGTAAAGAATAAACTTTATGACTCTCAAATCTTTGCTACCACCAGTGGGCGAGATGATAAGATAATCAACAAATTAAAGGATGTGTAGGAACATGACGCTTAGCACATCAATGATTAGGTTAAAGAGGATTGGGAAAAGTAGATCCCCTTGCCTTAGTCTATGCCAATATCTAAAACAACAACATTGGGAACCATTAACTAGAATAATGGATTTAGAAGAAGCTAAAATAGACCTAACCAACCCACCGAGGTCCAAACCCATACACACTCATCAATTTTAGGAGAAAATCCCGCTCCAACATATCAAAAGTTTTGGTGAAGTCAACTTTGATGATGTTGCCTAGTATCCTATGTTTCTAAAGGCTAAAAATTAATTTCTCTGCAGAAGTAATGTTATATAAAATATATTGTCCCTTAATGAAAGTTGACTGCGAAATGTTAACCAAAAAAATCTAAAATAGTGTTAAATCGAGTTGCAAAGATCTTAAAAATGATTTTAAGAGATGAGTTGATAAAACTAATAATGCAAAAGTTTATGGGGTTCTCCAGGTTGTCCACCTTAGAGATTAGGGCAATGCAGTACCTAGTTAATTCTCTCGAAATTGACATTGTCAGATGAGAAATCCTCACAAAATTTAGTGAAGTCATTTTAGACAATCGGATAGTATTTCTGGAAGAAGAAGATTAGAAAACTATTTGGTCCCTGTGTTTTACCGGCACCCAACAAAAATGTAGCTTTCATTATCTTCTTCAAAGAAAAAGGACCTTCCATGGAATAGAGGTGAAGGCAAAGCAATTTGGACGTTAAGAATTTAAAATGAGATGGCCTCTTGGTAATAAACTGCCAACAGAAGAAGGAGGCGAATACTTTTCCAATCTCCTTGGTACCTTCAATTTGGATGGGAGTAGGCAAAAGGTTGTATAATTTGAAGTAAAATAAAAAAAAAACTTCGATAAAATTCAGAACAAATTTCAGATTCAGTATAACATTAATTAAGCTCTGATTCCAGCTTCTCCTGTTGTATCATTTACATTATTATTCAATTGTTCTTCTGATCCATTAACAGTATCAGTAACAGTTTGGTTGCTTATCTCCACAGTACTAACCTTTCTTTCTCCATTGCGACAAATGCAGATGAATACAAATGCGGCAATACCAATCAGAGCAATTCCGGCTGCCACCGATAAACCAATGATCAATCCTTTGTGGCTCTTCTTCTTTGGCTCAATAACAATCAAGTTTGTACCTGTTATACTGCAATACATTGTAGTAATTCAGCATTGCATGATTGAAGTCAATCATAGTATTAAAAACTCTTTACTGTTGCTATACTACTAACTTGAGTGAAACTTCTCTCTCAACTATGGATTCTGGCACAGTTCCTCTGATATCATTGTAAGCCAAATTTCTGCAATAATTTAAAGACAAAAGATGTAATAATATATGTGGCAGTTTGTCAATGTTGTCATGTTATACTCACATTGATTTGAGGTTGGGCAAGTCCCAGATAAAGCTTGGTACAGATAACAAGCTGTTGTTTTGCAAATCTCTGCATTAAAAGTCTTATGTTCATGAGATTAAGAATATGTTTTACAAGTGATAAGTTGAGAGAATACTCACATTATCTGAAGTGCTTGCATGTCACTGATATTAGAGATGAACAAGATATCGGAATTCGCAAGATAACTGATAAATTGAACATAAAAAAGGTTATGATAGTTCTCTAAGATATATCAGAATTTATATAGTTAATGCTGAATTAATTACAGTGCTGTGATTCTTGAAGGATTGTCTTGGTTGCAAGCTATCCAATCAAATGGAACAGGGAGACATGGATCTCCACTCCATTGTGACAGCCTACTAGAGAAATGCGTAATTAGTCCTAATCCGAACACTGTAAATCAAAACATAAAAGTCCATCAGATTGTTTCCAAAGTAGAAAGATAAAAGATTAAATGGGAAATCATTAGGAACTTACCATCTTGAGGAGCAGTTCCACTGGACACAGTTTCACTGACAGTGAACAACTCCATGGCATTCAAAATGGGTGGCATGTTTGAGTTCTCGGATGGAACCAGAGACAGAATGATTTTGGACATCCCTGGAGTAGGAACTACATATCCATGTACTTCATTGCATTTCTGATAAACTGGAGAAAGTTGCAGATTGAAATCTTGTCCACTGATGTAGATATCAAATGTCCTGTTTTGTCTTGGATTGAGCTTGGATACTTCAGTGAAGTAGAGAGCAATGTATAAAGGCCTAGCAAACTCTGTCAAATTGAATGAAAGAAGGATTGGATCAGATGGTGATTCTGATTGAATTGCTGTTCTCATTGCAGCATTTGGAGGATCATCATTCACTGTTGATAATAAAGTTTGGAAATCTGCAGTTATGTCTTTGTAGTTGTTTTTTGGAGCTGGTTCCCATATTCTTCCATACTTGTCATCTGGATAGCTGAAAAACAACAAAAGAAAAAGAGTAAAGTTTTTGGCCGGCATTTCTTCATCGATGAATTTAAACTTTAAACAATTAATCACCTCACAGTTTGATGAATTTAAACATTAAACAATTAATCACCTCACAGTTTGATTTGATCCAAAGTTCAATCTGTATTCTTTGAATAGAGCATGGTCATTTTTCATGTTAGTGTACATTCCCGGAAGAAGTTGCATTATCTGCAAAGTTGAAATGAATGGAACATCATCTTGTCTTGTTCTTTGCAGACAAACACTTATATTGTGCCACTTAGCGATGATCACAGCCTCATAGAAAACTGGTTGATCATTAGATGTAAACACAGTTGTCCATGAGTTTGCGTCGAACTGAAGATCGAAGATAGGCGGTCGAGATAGTCCATCATAATTACCATAGAAGAAACCGGCTCTGAGAAGATATTTCTGCTGAATGAATGCAGGCAAGATGTAACAATTCTTGTTCATGTATGGGAATTCCCGGAGCGTTTTCATGGGATAGTTGTCATTTATGCTTTTATCGATTGTCTTTTTGTAGCCTTGCTTAGCAAAACCATAGTCTGCAGACCATCTTATGTTATTGTCATCTATGGATCCTCCGTCCCCTCCACAATCAACATTCAGATATCCATACTCAGCTATAAATTCAAAATAATTAAATACATGTAAACATCATCAAGAGAAAGAGAAATAGAGCAATTTATGAACTAGAGATGCAAAGCTTACACTGAGAATAAGCCTGATTGAAGATCATGAACAAGAAGAGAGCAATCCATATGGCCATTTCTATGAGATTGAATGGAAGATACCTTCATAATATATAGATAAATAAATATATATACTTTGGAAGCTTGTTAATTGGACTGGCTTGTATGTTGTTAACAAGTTCATAGTTCACTTGTTCTTGTCTTCCTTTGTCCGGCTTGCTTTGTTCATTGCATTGTGTTAGAATTTAGGATTGCCATGATCTTTAAGGAAGGAAACTCCAAAGTTTCCAGAGTGTCTTGGATTAAATTAAACTTTAAGATGAAAATATATACATTTGAAAACATCACACAAATTTATTTATTTTTATGTCAATGCCAATGCAAATGTTAAAATTATAGAGTTATAAAAGGTTGATGTTTATTTCCCTACTATATTATACAAATTATAGGGTTATATATGAAAAGCGTCCATTTAAAGCTGGAGTTTTTTTTACTATAGCTATCGAAAATTACCCAAATCTCAATTATAAAATTACACTTAACCCCCATATTATTACTATTATTATTCTCTAAAAAAAGATTTTGTAATTATAATTTTTATAGGGTTGTGCATGAAAAATGTTCATTCACAAAAGTTGGATTTTTTCTTATACACTTGGCCTTGATAAAATTTTTAATTTTATTCTCTAAAAGAGAGATTTTTGTAATTATACTTTTTATAGGGTCATGTATTAAAAATGTTAATAATTACCCAAATCTCAATCACAAAATTATACTTAACCCCTATAATATTATTTTTATTTTCAGAAAGAAAAACATTTTGTAATTATACTTTTTTAGGGTTGTGTATGAAAAATGTTCACGCAAAAAAAGTTGGATTTTTCCATTACTATAGCCTTTGAAAATTTTCCAAATCTCTAAGGTATTATTTTTATTCTTTTCGGAAGAAATATTCTGTAATTATAATTTTTATAAGGTTGTGTATGAAAATGTTCATGCAAAAAAGTTGCATTTTTCCTTTACTATAGCCTTTGAAAATTTTCCGAATCTCAATCACAGTTATATTTAACCCCTATGATATTATTTTTACTCTCTGAAAAAAAATATTTTGTAATTATAATATTTATAGGGTTGTGTATGAAAAATATTCACACAAATAAGTTGCATTTTTCACTTATTATAGCCTTTGAAAATTGTCTAAAATCTCAATCACAAAATTATACTTAACCCCTATAGTATTATTTTTATCCTCTGGAAAAAAAATATTTTGTAATTATAATTTTCAGAGGGTTGTGTATAAAAAAATGTTCCCGCAAAAAAAATTGGATTTTCCATTACTATAGCTTTTGAAAATTGCCCGAATCTCAATCACAAACTAACATTTAGCACTTATAGTATTATTGTTATTCTTTAAAAGATAAATATTTTGTAATTATACCTTTTATAGGGTTGTGCATGAAAAATGTTCATGCAAAAAAGTTGGATTTTTCCCATTATTATAGCCTTTGAAAATTGGCTAAATCTCAATCACAAGATTACACTAAACCCTATAGTATTATTTTTATTTTCTGAAAAGGAAGATTTTGTAATTATAATTTTTATAGGGTTGTGTATGAAAATTGTTTCTTCAAAAAAGTTGGATTTTCCCTTATTATGTATGGCCTTTGAAAATTGTCCAAAATCTCAATCACAAAATTACACCTAACACCCTATAAAATTTGTAATTTTTATTTTATAAAAGAGAAGCATTTTTGTTATTATACCTTTTTATAGGGTTGTGTGTGAAAAATATTCATGCAAAAAAGTTGGATTTTTCTCTTCTCATAGGCTTATAGCTTTGAAAATTGTCCAAATCTCAACCATATTGTAATACTAAGCCCTATTATTTTTATTTTCTGAAAGAGAAATATTTTGTAATTATAATTTTTATAGGGTTGTGTATGAAAAATGTTCAATCAGAAAAGTTGGAATTTTCCCTTACTATAGTCTTTGAAAATTATCCAAAATCTCAAATCCAAAATTACACTTAACCCCCTATAAAATTTTTATTTTTATTTCTATGAAAAGAATTTTGGTTATTATACTTTTATAGGTTACATATAAAAAGTTTTCATTCAAAAAATTGGAGTTTTTTTTTCTCTTATTATAGCCTTTGAACATTGGCCGAATCTCATTTACAAAATTACACTTAACACCTATATTATTTTTTTATTCTCTAAAAAGAAATATTTCATTATTATGTTTCTTATAGGGTTGTGTATGAAAAATGTTCATCCAAAAAAATTGGATTTTTCCCTACTATTATAGCCTTTGAAGCTTGCCCAAAATCTCAATAATAAAATTATATCTATTATATTTTATTCTCTGAAAGAGAGATTTTGTAATTATAATTTATATAGGGTTGTGTATGAGAAATTTTCAATCAAAAAAGTTGGAATTTTTCCCCTTACTATAGTCTTTGAAAATTATTCAAAATCTCAAATCCAAAATTACACTTAACCCCCTATAAAATTTTATTTTTCTGTTCTACAAAAATAAGAATTTTGGTTATTATACTTTTATAGGTTACATATAAAAAATTTTCATTAAAAAAAATTGGAGTCTCTTATTATAGCCTTTGAACATTGGTCCAATCTCATTCACAAAATTACACTTAACACCTATATTATTATTTTTATTCTCTGAGAAAGAAATATTTCATATTTATGTTTCTTATAGGGTTGTGTATGAAAAATGTTCATCCAAAAAAATTGGATTTTTCCCTTGCTATAGTCTTTGAAGCTTGCCCAAAATCTCAATAACAAAATTATATTTATTATATTTTATTCTCTGAGAGAGAAAGATTGTAATTATAATTTTTATAGAGTTGTGTATGAAAAATGTTCAATCAAAAAAGTTGGAATTTTCCCTTACTATAGTCTTTGAAAATTATCCAAAATATTAAATCCAAAATTACACTTAACCCCCTATAAAAATTTTTATTATTTTTTTCTATGAAAAGAAGAATTTTGGTTATTATACTTTTATAGGTTACATATAAAAAGTTTTCATTCAAAAAATTGGAGTTTTTTTTTCTCTTATTATAGCCTTTGAACATTGGTCAAATCTCATTCACAAAATTACACTTAACACCTAT
Organism: Dioscorea cayenensis subsp. rotundata; assembly: GCF_009730915.1. Taxonomy (NCBI): domain Eukaryota; kingdom Viridiplantae; phylum Streptophyta; class Magnoliopsida; order Dioscoreales; family Dioscoreaceae; genus Dioscorea; species Dioscorea cayenensis. The sequence continues at coordinate 30,229,993 of NC_052477.1, forward strand.
ATTATTATTTTTATTCTCTGAGAAAGAAATATTTCATAATTATGTTTCTTATAGGGTTGTGTATGAAAAATGTTCATCCAAAAAAATTGGATTTTTCCCTTACTATAGTTTGCCCAAAATCTCAATAACAAAATTATATTTATTATATTTTATTCTCTGAGAGAGAAAGATTGTAATTATAATTTTTATAGGGTTGTGTATGAAAAATGTTCAATCAGGAAAGTTGAAATTTTATATTGTTTGAAAATTATCCAAAATCTCAAATCCAAAATTACAGTTAACCCCCTATAAAAATTTTATTTTTATTTCTATGAAAAGAATTTTAGTTATTATACTTTTATAGGTTATATATAAAAAGTTTAAGTCAAAAAATTGGAATTTTTTTCTCTTATTATAGCCTTTGAACATTGGTCAAAATCTCATTCACAAAATTCCACTTAACATCTATATTATTATTTTTATTCTCTGTGAAAGAAATATTTCATAATTTTGTTTCTTATAAGGTTGTGTATGAAAAATGTTCATCCAAGAAAATTGGAATTTTCCCTTACTATAGCTTTTGAAGCTTGCCCAAAATCTCAATAACAAAATAATATTTATTATATTTTATTCTCTGAAAGAGAGATTTTGTAATTATAATTTTTGTAGGGTTGTGTATGAAAAATGTTCAATCAAAAAAGTTAGAATTTTTCCTTACTATATAGTCTTTGAAAATTATCCAAAATCTAAAATCCAAAATTACAATTAACCCCCTATAAAATTTGAAATTGTTTTTAACTTTTATATTTGAAATGTCCAGAGTATTTTTGTTTTTGTTTTTTTGCTTTTTTTTTTTTGTTGTTGCCATATTATAGCGTTTGGAATTGCCTAAATATTTAGAATTGACGATTTGCATGAGCTTTTAAGGAAGGAAACTCCATGGTTACAAGAGCGTCTTCAATTAAATCAAACTTCAGGATGAAAATATAAAGATATACAAAATATGATACCATTGTGTTTTTTATTCCAATGCAAACATTGAAATTACAGAGTGATTAATTGCATGACAAACACTTTAAATCAAAATACAGAGAAAACAAAGAACAAAATAAGTAAATGATAAAAGAACTCTTGAAGCATCTGAAGATGGTGGGGATTGCATCTTCATAGTTGAGTATACTTCCATGGCATTGATCAATGGTGGCAGTGAAGAACCTTGAACTGCTTTCATTGTTATATTAACAGGACCATCAACCCATTCATGATACAAAGTCACAACAACAGAATTGCCCAGCTGGAGATTCACTGCCGACGCATTCTTCGTCGTGCCTATGTCGATCTGAAACTCCCGGCTATCGTTCATTTGGCGCAAATTGCTAACCTCTATAAAGTACAGGATTGCACACAATGACTGATTGGTCTGACTTGGATTGAATGACAAGATTATTGGACCAAACAAGCTTGATGCTTCAATTGCATTTTCTACAACAGTATTTGGTGGCTCATTCTCAACATAGACTTCCATAAACTGAGGAGAAGAAGAGATGTTATTATAGTTTGGAAATCCCTCTGCTTTCCAAATTCTGTTGAACATATCACCTGTGAAGTCTCCGGTGTACCTATGATCAATATTAACAAACATTATAATAATAAGAATTGCTGATTAGTAATAAAAAGCAAAGTTGCAACATACTCAACATCTTCTCTTCTTCCAAATGTGGCTCTTTGTTGGAGAAGAAAAGCTGATTGTAAGTCTATCATGCTATAAGTTGTAAAGGGAAGTTGCACAACCTCAAGTGATGAAATGAATGGAACATCACCATTTTTAGTACTTTCCATACACACTTGCATTGAATCATGACCAAGCGAAAAGATGGCTTCGATGACTATGGGTTTATCTTGGCTTGAAGAAGTCACCACTGTCATCCACTTGAATCCATTCACTGATACATCAAAGGTTGGTGGCTTCATTAGGCCATCATAGTTGCCATAATAGAAACTTGCCCTTACTAAATACTTCTCAATATCATCAGTGATGAAAAAGTAACAGTTTGGAGTGTTTGTGCTTTGTGGGAAGTATCTCAAGCTTTGCATTTGCATGGTGATGTTTGTGTATGTTTGTGTGACATTCTTGTTCATTCCTGTCTGAATGTATTCATTGTCAGGCTCCCAATTGATCAGAGTCTCAGTGTCCAATGTGTATGATTCTGCTCCACAGTCAATGCTAATCCATTGATAAGTATCTGAAGATTGATAAAAGAAACACTAAGGATACAATTTGTGTTATGACTTGAAGGAATGATTAATGAATTGATTAATACTCACCAGGGAATGCTGACTCTGTTGCATGGAATAGTAGAATTAATAGTAATAGCTTCAAATGAAACATATTCATGTTGAGAAATTAGAAAGAAAGAGAGGTTGATCGATCGATCGATCGATGGATTGATTGATATATTGTTGATCTAATCTGAAATTTAACTAAAAAAGAAAAAAATTGTCAAAAATGAAGGGGGGATGAACTAGTGATGTAAACTATGTTTGTTTGACCTCTGATTCAGAAATACATATATTTTTCTTGATTTTGGATGATAAACATGAATGTGCATTGTAAATGCCATTTTGATATCAAGTTTCCGAAAGATATTCTTTGTTGTTACTTGTTAATATACAGCTAATGTGTGTTTGGCCGGCCGGCCGGCCGATTTAATAATGTAACACGAGGTTAACTTATCGGTAGGGAATCGAACAAAATCAAAAGATATTTTGAGGATTCACTGTTGTCGAACTATTATATACAAACAAATTCATAGTTCACGCTTGTGAAGATTGAATGAAAAGTGTAACAGTGTTGTCTATTTGAATGAACACTTTCCACATGCTAAAGAGGTCCATATATGCATGAGTTTTATCCAGAGTTTGAGCAATATGCTAATGTGATGTCTCTTCAACTGTGTATTGTCTCATGAAATGTATTTTGGCTTTAAATATCCAGAAAATGACCTTTCAGGAGGCATGCTTTCAGCATAAATATCTCTTTATGTTCTTTATTTGTCACTTTGATTTTTCTAGGAAACTCACTTATTACTTCATGTACTTCATTTTATTGTCGATCGATACTTTTTTATCTATTTTTATTCAATTTATCATCATCTTATCTAGTTTTTTTGTTATTTAATGTTTAGTAAAAGATTGAGCTGAATGACAACTGAGAAGGCTCAAACACTAATACTGAAAATATACATCATCACCTTCTACAATTAATAATTTTTTCTGTATTTTGAAAATTTCAAAATAATTATGCATAAAAGTTGAAAGTGTCCAACCACTTACTAGAAAAGATTAATTATGCAGATATATATATAATTATATATATATGAACATCTGATAAATATGCAGAAAAGGACCTTAGAAGGGGCATGTCTTGAACATAAATATCTGTAAGTGTCTCAAACTGTGGGAAAGAATACAAATGTGTCAATGAACTTCAAAGACAAACAAAGAAAATTAAATGAAGCAATTGATAAAATGATATTGTGAAGTCTTGTCAAGGAGTTAAAAAGGAGTTTTACTGAGAATATGAAAGAAGAGAAAAAAAAACACTAAGGAGAAGAGGTGTCTAAATCCAATGTAGGGATATGAAAATAAAAAATGGGTAGCTGAATATAGAGGAAGAACACAAATTAAAAGAGTGTGAAAGAGTGAAGAAGAGATGGTCCACAAGAGGGTGAAGATGCTGGGAAGGAAGTGGAATCATGCTTTGCTTCCATGCAAGTACATGAACCATGCTATCATTTTTTATCATCTTCTGTTTTCATTTCACCATTTGGAATTTAGTGTTCTCTAAAGTTTTTATCATTGAGAAAGCTAAACACTCTGCATGTGACACTTGAGCTTTTAGTTTTAGATGTCGGCTTTGTTTTTTAATCCATATAATAATAATACTCTCTCTATATATATATATATATGCAGAAAAAAAAAACTTGGTAATTTTGTATGAATAAAAATGAGAGAGTTATGAACAAGAAATAGAGTGAGGACAAAGAAGAAGTAAATAAGTATGGATGATGTTGTTAGAGATCTCTACATCACCAGCTTAGACTGACAAGTGATTACACAGTGAGTGAATGAATGAAGACATTATATGATTCTGTAAAAAAAGTGGTCCTCCAGGTAGTGGTGGGAATTCAGCTTTCAAGTATTAAAACAATTTCTATTGATTGATTATATGAAGATATATCAAATATATATATATATATAGATGGAATTTAAAAGGTGGCTTCTATGGTCCCTTACATGTTTTATTTGTTAGCATGTGTTGCTTTTTTTGAAATGAAAGATCAATAGAGAATATATATATACATACATACATATCAACCAGAGATGACTCATCTGTTGTCACCTGCCACAAAGAGTGAACCAAACTCAATCTCCTCAACCTGATAACTAACTACTCAAAAGAACAGTTAAAATTATAAAAAAACGACAACAACAATCATTTATATCTTAATGCAGTTTTAATCTCCCTCAAATATATATCTGAAATTTTCACTTTTCTGCATGTCTCTTGATTTGATTAATATAATCATGATTTAATATGTACGGAATCATAATTAGTTTAGAACAAAGAAGTTTATTGTAAGCTTGCTATAAATTACAAGATCATTATACTTCATTTCTACTCTTACATCAGAATAGTATACAAATCTCAAAGCAACTCTCCTTCACATACATACAAAGCCCTTCCCACTGCTTTTAAAACATCCCCACACCCCCATCCTTCTCCCTTCTCATACACAACCACACATACACCCACACCCACATTGTGAGTAAACAAAAGAAACAACAACACACAAGGCATGGCAGTGAACAGCAACAACAACATCATCATCCTTTCCAATGAGCAGTTATTAATGGAGGAAGACTTCATAGACATGGACATTAGCTCCTCCTCCACCACCACTACCAGCTTCCTCTCCTTTAACAACACCTCATCATCAGAAGCAGCAGCAGCATCACCACCACACCAGAGAGAGTTTGAGTTTCAAATGTCCATTAACACACCACAAAGAGAAGCTCTAACTTCTCCTGCAGATGAGCTTTTTTACAAAGGAAACCTCCTCCCACTTCATCTTCCACCTCGCTTGCAAATGGTACAGAAACTCCTCGGAAACTCTGAAACAGAGTTCAGTAATCAAACAGCAACAAGCACTCCATTTGAGTCCTGCAACATCTCTCCGGCAACTTCTTGTTACGTCAGTGGTGAGCTGAATCCTGATGACTACTTCTTTGAATGCTCAAATGGATTTGTTCAACCTCACCAGAAGAAATCATGGGCAAGGAAGCTCAAGTTAACTTCAAAGCTCAAGGCTCTAGAGCTTACATCAAGTCTCTCTTCACCAAACCAAAATGTCCTTCACAGGAGCCATGCATGATGATGATGGATTCTAAGGCCAAGGACAATGAACAAGATTCCTCCAGTGATCATCGCCGGTCTTTCTCCGTTACTTTTAAGAAAAGCTTGCATAACAACAACTCTATAATGTCTGCTTCTTCTTCTACTTCTTCATCATCATCATCATCTTCTTCAAATGGATTCTCTGGGCCACACTTGTTGAGAAGAAGCAGTAGTGTGCATTCAGAGGTGGAGAGCTCCATTGAAGGGGCTATAGACTACTGCAAGATGTCTCAGAAGCTGGTTTGTGGGAGAAAGAGTGTGAGTGATGTTGGCTTTGGCTCATTGTCTTCATCTAGAATCTCTGCAGAGAGACCAGGACTCTGCAGGGGTTAAAGAGAAAATATGGTTATCATCATATATACACATTAAGAGGACTTTGTGTTCACTGTTCATCTATGCATTCTTTCTTTTTGAGCCTGAAGATTGAATCAAAGATTGCAATCTTGTGTAAAAAAGTTCTTTTGTTTTTCCAGTCATCACTGTTGTAATGTTGTATGTAGCTTCTCTTTGTTTAAGTTGATTAAAAGAAAATGTTTTTTTCTTAGTGTTTGTCATTTGTGAAGAGTAGTTGCAGTAATTTAAACAAGTTGGTCAAGTTGCTATGAAGGTGGAGAACAAGGTGCAGCCACTCAGCAGCCATGTTGGTAGGTAGTGAGCAATAGCAACTTGTTTAACCTAACAGGCAATTGCACATGTTCAACTCTAGCCTGCATATATGTATATATCTTCTTTAACAGAGTCAATATTTTAGATGCAAACCAAACTTAAATTACTCCAGAGAGTCCAAATTTACTGTATTAACAAATCTGGGTCTACCAGTTGGCAACACAAGGACAAAAGAACATGACCTAATTTCTCTCTCAATACATGGAAGAATTAACAGCTCAGAAGACTTGGGATCTTGAAAAATCAAACATAGTATTCACAGTAATTTGATGGATGGTGACCAGTAAAAAAAATCTGAGAGAGGCTGTGTGATTGATCAATAAAGAGTCTTTGCCCAGAAGCTGAGTTGGTGATCTGGCGACAAGCTTCACCTATTAAGGAAGAGAGGAATCGGTGAGTAATTGATAAATAAACTTTGTCCTGTCGAACTAAAGGGTGAAAGCCAGGGACCACTACACGCTGAGCTGACACTCACTTATCCCTGTTCTTTATATTTTTTAAGGGAATATTAGGGTTAGGTAGAGCGCTAAAGAATACATAATAAGGTTGTACGGCAAATGAAAGTTCTCCGAAAGACTCATCTAATACTATTTAATTATGGAGAGGAGAAGACCACCTTTATAAGTTAACTACAAACTTAAAGTAGAAAAAAAGAAAGTAATAAGCTATACAGCAGAAGCCGATAAATAATGCAGAATCTGGGAGAACTACAATGGCAGAATTTAATAAGCAACCCACCACATGGAGAAGCCATCTGCAATGCTAATGTCCAAACGCAATATAAACTTAATGATTTAAAACTCAGTAGATAATTATGGTCATCTCTAATAATGCCAGGCATAACAGAGACAAGGTTGTCCATATGAAATTGTTTGAGATAATCATTGTCAGAGACCCACACATAGGGCAAATGGCGCCTTGATTTTAAAGCGAAATGGAAGTGAATTTCAGGTGCAGACAAGAAAACATTAAACTAAGTAGACATGTTACTAAAAAGGTTTGACAAGATTAAAGCTAAAGGAAGCAGCATAACAAACCCAACAACTGTTGTTGAGCACTCCCAGGGTCAGTAAGCACATAACAGGGACCCTTTTTCTCTACCCAACGTCCATGACTTCCATAGAGAAGGGGTGCATCCCTAATTTACAGGTGCAGTGCTCCTGGGCTGCAAGACATCAGCTTTTTATCAGAACTTTTAATTTCAAGAACAAATAAAGTGGAAACTGAGTGGACTTCTTAACTAGATCTCACTCATTGAACAGAACGATTAATGTCCTATTTTTATAATAAGATATAAGTTGACCTAAATAGCTTAAGTAATTCTGCTTTGGAAGACAATTCACAACACCCTAATAGATAATTACATTAACAAAGTAAAACAAATAGACAAACATAATGGTTCAGAATCATCATTTCCAGTCATCAAAATCAATTAACCACTTTCCATATATCAAAGTTTATACCATAAATGCGAGCCAGTTCTTCCCTCTCATCATGTTCTGACCATCATTTTTGTAAAGTTCCTAAAGTTCACAAAAAAGTATTTTTTGTATGAGCAAAATAAATTACATTGCACCCAGGAATAACATACAAGAGCTGTTGGGGAAACATGTTATGTGCAGCTCATTATTTCTTTGAACTTTTTGCAACTACAAACAACTATTAATTAAAACACAGTAAACACTGATGACAAACCTATATTTGTTGTCTAATGCGCCCTTTCATCCTTTGCAATACCTAAAACTAATATGAATAACTAGAGCTTATAATTCTTAATGCATTTTTACAAAATTTGGCTAATTTAAGACGGTCATAAACAAACCATTTTTAAAAGGTAGCGGTGCTATAGCATGGAGGAACCAAACAGGGAAAAGTAAATGAGGAATCAGAAATGAGAAACTAGGAGTAGAAAATCATAATGGTCATGTCAACACAGAGACATCTTTTAGGTCAATATTTCTATCAGTAAACAACATAATAATTGGCAACAACATGGTGTGTGTGTGGCTACCATCCACTCAAGCAATTTATCTTCTCTATCTAAATCAGTTTTTAATAAAAGGAAGTCTAAAACTTTTTCCATCACTATATATACGTATCTACTAAATTAAGTTGGATCCAGCAATCTTCAGAATAAAAAGAAAAAAACAAATGTTTGTACAGAAGAAATTGCATAGGCAGCATAGCTACTAAACTTTTCCTCTGAAGTTGATGTCCAACTTTCTTCAATGACACTTTTCCTGACAACTTTACTTCAGTGAATGATTAAAAGCATTAACTCCAAGGATGAAAAAGAGGAAAGGTGCAGCAACAGCTTTTACTCTTACATATGCATCTCCCCTATCTTTCTTTTCTCCTTTCTGACAACATCAGATAATAAGCTAGCATACAAGAAAGATGCCTGCTGTAATATTTTAAAATATCACAAACAGTAGTATTTGCTGCGGCACCAAACCCAAACTTATTTTCCTTGTATTGAAGCAGAGAACGTATCCATTGGATCACAATCAAATTATGTATTCCTTGGCACAAAGATTGCAGAATCTACTATGGCCATTTAGATGAGATCACACTTTCCTTGGGAGCAAATAGTAACTGTCAACAACCGATCCAGCGGTCATTGGGAAGTACATAGTAGGTTGAAGCATCATACGGAACACACCAAATCATACAGTATGGCCTCCCAAGTGGAAAGAACCATTTGGACAAAGTGCAACATACCTCTGCAATGACCATGAAGCTCACACTACAATATTCAATAAAAAAATGAACACTTTGAGACAGAAAGCATGTGGCTTGAATACAGAAAATCATGTGCTAGAAAATTTTGAATGGATTTGGTGCAAGTTACCAAGTTCCTCTTCACAAAAATTTATGATAGGTGAAGTACTGACACCTTTTGAAGTAATTTCATTTATGAAAGGTATTGTCGTCATTTGGATAAAAACAACAAGAAACAGCTAGTAAAGGGTTTTATGCAACACGTACAATAATAATAATAACAATCATAATAATTATACCCCTTTATGGCTACTGAAACTCTGGAACTGGAAGTTCTTGAATGAGATCAGGCTTTTACCATCAGAAGAAAAGGCATAAACATATTTGTCTCTACCCATCAAGGACATGATTCTTTAGACAAATAGCCATGCTGTTTTATTAAAATCACCCATGTGCGTAACAGTGAGCTCATTGAGTGTAAGTTCACTTTCAAATTACCTCATATCCATTATATATTATTCACCATCATTCATCCAAATTATCAAAATGCTTAAAGTTTTCACATTGAAAAAGATACAACCAATTTCCTACATATGACTTCAGCGTAATGATCAATCAAATCTGTAGTAATTAGTTGAGATGTAGCTAAACTTCCAATGGCATGTGATCTACAAACATTATATATAATGCTTTTAATTTGTGTACATCTTACACTAATTGTGTTGTAAATATGAGCCTAAAGTAACAATTTTCCAAATCTACAGTGAGCCATCTTTAATTGAAACTAGAAGTCTGAATTAGTCGGCCAGTCTACAACGCAATTAGGACCTGTTTGGTTGTAAGGAGTTATTCCCTATCTTTGACATTCACTCATTACTAGGATATATACCCCCAAAAAGAGGAGAATGGACAACACTAAAGCTGGATCTTGATTCATTGATAAGGAGCAGAAAGTAATTAGAAGTTCAGAACATCCACCGGACGCATCATAACTTCAGATAAGAAAAAACTTTAATTCGAAGTTCAAATACACATTTAGAAGAGTTAAGAACATCATAAAAACCCTCACAAGGACTTCAAATGATTTACTTTGAGAAAATCAATTTCTAGTAAATTAAAATATAGCCAAAGTGTGTAGTAAAAAAATGGATTATGTAATTTAAGTCCTGAAGATTGCCTACAAGACCAACATCAAATGTTTGCAAAGCTAGTAAAGACAAAAGGTAATAAACACTTCAGAGAGCAATAATTATGTACGTCATAAAAAAAATCAGCAACATTAGAAAAGTACCTGTGAGATGTCATGAACTTCAATGGGCTGGTTTCCAATGTAACTACAATCTGAAACAAAATATTTTGGAAAACGTAAGCCAGTCCTAGATTAAAACTAGCAGCTGCTACAAAGTTCTCACAAAATGGAGTATATTTACCTTTGTTTTCTCATTGTTCCCAATATATTCACTTAATCTTTTTTCCCCCGAGATAGTTCTTTCCCCGCCCACCATAGTTTTGTACCCTTTGATAGATTGCCAACTATAAAATTTGAATATTAAAAACAAATACTTGAACATGGTGCCTAAAATATTGGCCAAGCATCAAAGAGCACAACATAAATAAATAAATAAATAAATAATAAAAGAAGAATAACAAGAACAAGAATAAGAAGAATACCATTCAGCATAAGGTTAGCCCTTGGAAATCAACATGCACTACATAAGTGTGCCAAACAATTTCAACATTGTCATACCATCTAAAAAAAATTGCTTGCAACTTGAGGAAATCATTCAGTGAAGTAGAATTGGCAGCTAGGCCATAGACTCTATTGCTTTGTTCTTATGAACTACATACTCTGGCTCATAGTCAGCATTCATATATAGCGAAGATCATTAAAATAGGTTAATTTTCAAAATATACGAAAATCATCACAGTTCAGAGTAAAGAAACCACTCATCAAAAACCATTATTACCCGTTAAGAGCTGCGGGAGGCTGGCATCTAACAAACCCATCAAGCGAGCAGCTTGAACCTCTCTTTCAATGCAATGAATATGATCTTTGAGAAGACGAGAAGACAATGCCCGCTTGTGCAAAACCTGTTCCTGCAAAATTATCAATACCAATCATCAATAAATCCATACTAAGGCACACTGAAATCCAAGAGACAAGTTGAAAAAAAAAAAACCCTAGAATCCAACCTTGGAAGCATACGCCTGGGCTTCAGAGAGAGTTCGATCAAGAGAAACACTAAAATCCGGATAGCTTTCTGGAAAACAACCAAGAAGTCAAGAATCCCAAACTCTCCAAAGAAAACAAGCAACAAAATGGAAAATACCTCGGAGGTGATCGGTGAGGAGATGACGGCGGAGGTGGAGAGAGAGGGTTAGGATATGGGACTGGAGATCGGCGATGTCAAGCAAGCCATGGGCGATCTCGTCGATGGTGGAAGATCCGAGACAGTCGTAGAGGAACTGCTTCTCTTCGTCTCCTTCGGATTTCACATGGATCATCACCATCCTCAACTCTTCTCCTTTTCCTCCTTTTCTTCCTACTTCTCACTTAACTAAAAATTCAAGAAAAATTCAAGTGGTTTTCATTTTTCAAGCACATAAATACTTAATTTTATAGTAAATTATAATATACACTAAAAAAGAAAAACTTTATTAATTTCAAATATATGTATATATACTTGATTTATTTATTTATTTTTTTAATTTAATGAATATATAAAATAATTATAGTCTAGAAAATAGTTGATAAACAAAGCCTTTACTGAATTTGGGTCTCTTATCTTGTGCATAGTTTGTGTTGTAACATGGTATAAGAACCAGTTAGCATGATAGATAGCTAGAGCTAAATAAAAAATATATATATATATATATATATATATAAATCCCAAGACAAATCACATATCTCGTGCCCAGCGAACTGAACTGACACACGAGATTGTAAAGGTAATAGTTTATGTTTTACTTAAAAATGATACATGATACACTGTAGAATAATATATGAATAAATAAATAAGTACAAAAGTTTTAAGGACAGAGAGGAGCTGTTGATCTGTGGCTTTGTCTTTGATTGAAATAAGATCTTAAATCAAGAATTTGTGGTGTTTAACACCAATCCTTTTAGCTCTGCCATTTTGCTTTCCAACAGCTCTTTCTGGCTTAGGATCCTATCAGAGGTGCAGTCTTCCTCCTGCATGCAATATAGGTTTCAGAAGTGAATATTAACAGAATCAAATATAAAGAGTACAACTGAATATTATATGGCTTGATAATATTCAAAAGTTAATGAAGCAAGGGCATTCAAGTGTATGGCCATTCAAAAAAGCAGTTCAAATAGTAGAGATTAGGATTATCATTTTTGCTGCTTTGTTGATTCAAGAGCATGTAATAATGAGAATGAATATCTAATATATTGTGGTCTAACAAAAGAGACAGCCAAACTAAAAAAATATATGCAACTGCCTAAACAGGCATGCACTCACATCTCCGGTCGCGGCAGCTTGTAGGGCTAACAGCTTTACTGTCACCGAGTGATAATCTGTTAAGACCTTAAATGTTGAACCTGGTAATTTGTCCTGCAAAAGGAATAAGGTTGTATCCATCATGGAATGGCAATCACTATCAGACAAAATGATAAGCAGGATCATATAGTTATTTATTGAAATTTCATTTAGAAATGCAAGGGACCAAAATAAGAGTTGTTTTGCGAGAATAAGTCCGACACTGGTTTAGATTGATAAGTAAAGCACAATAATCCAAAACAGTTGAATTACAGGAAAATCTTGAAAAGATTATAACAATGTTCAAATTCAAAGCATAGGGTTATTCATGTAGAAGTGCCTAAGCACACAATATTAAGAGAATTTAAGACGAAAAAAACACACCAAGCATAGACCACACAAATATCTATATGATGCTAGTCCAAGATTTACCAAAACAAAGAAATATAAACAAGTCAAAAGTGATCCTACTTTCCCTAACAAAACATACATACTGCATACTAATAAAAAGCACTTCTTAATAAGCATATGCCATCCACAAAATCAATGCGAGCAAGAAAGTTACAACCTGTCTTTGGAGGATTAGTAGTTTGGTCTTCCTTATCAATAAAGTTCATGAAGCATGTGATAATACTTGAGATAATCACCTTCAAATGAGAAAGAACAGCCGAAATAGCCCTCCCAGGTGCTTGAAGAGCCTTATTGTGTACCTTCAATCCATAGCATGCAAAGTTTGTAATCATTTCACATATCTAACAACAGATAGGGATAGCCATACTAAGCAATTCATTGGTAGATGTAATACCTGCATAAAAAGCAAAGCAACAACCTTCGGCAAAAGTGCCACTGGATCAGTCTCTGAAGAAACTTGGGATATTAAGTCCTGCAAAATACAACCAGCATTTAGCCCGAAGCATCAAAATTCATTTATTCAAGCAAACAAGTCAAGAAAAATTGTTTGGTAGTCTAAAAGATTATATTTACATGTAATTCACTTAAAAATATTGCCAAATTAATAGTAAAAAGAAGAATCATCTGCGTTATGCATATTCAGAAGTACATATAGTAATATAACTTCATATTAAACAAGCCACTCAATGATGCAAAAGAGTAACTAAATCAAATCATAGCTTGTCAAAGCAAAGAATCTGAACCATATGACCACAAAACCACCAATTTGGGATGCACCAGTAACTTGTGAGATTTCATACAAATCATCTACTACCTAATGTTGACCTTCTGCAGTAAATGCAAGAACTGAGCATGCCACCTAAAACCAGCAAAAATGTGGTCATGAATTACATAAAACCGCATTGTGATTGAAGCACTAAGATGGTTATTGACACTATCAAACAAGTAAAAGCACTGCTTCTAACCAAAAATATAAAATCCCAACTCATGATGATTATATTTTTCAGCACATCTAAAACAAGTATTTTAAGTTTATAACCGAGATAATGCTCATATTAATAACTCATGCATGCAAAGATACACCAGTCTACACATGGATTATAACAAGACATGCACAACTTAGAGCATCTGAGCACTTTTGCGTGTGAAGAGTGGCAGCACTAAAGTATTCCATAGAAAAATCTATAATCCTGTGAGTGTTTCAAGCATAATTGAGAGAATTTGCTAGGCTGGAGCACTAATTGCCAACTTCTCAAGCATACCTTGCGATAAGAATGCAGCATTGCCCTCTCTACTTTCTTGTCAAGCTTCTTTAACAGCATCCCACTGCAGATATGATAAGTGTTCATGTGTCAAGGTGAGGAAAGTAGTCAAGAAGCAAAATCATGAAATAACATCAAATAAATACCTTTCCTCTGCTATAGCTCTTAATGCTGCCATAAATGATTCCACTCTCTGCCACATAACAAATGTTTTCTCAGAAAGCACAACAACAAAAGATGCAACTTTGAATGATAACTATGATAAAAAGGGACTAATGGCAAGGAGAGACAAATCCAAGCTAGTCACTGGTCAAAAAAGAAATGACTCCAAGTATTGGTGAGATTTATTTGGTCAAGTTTTCTCAAATGCTACAACACTAAACGATGCAGCCTTATATGATAAAAAAGATTAATGGAAAGGCTAATTACTAAACAAATCAGGCAGCTAACACTTCTATATACCGATCTTTCAAGATACAAGAACCCCCCTTTTGCTAGAAGAATAAAGGGGCACAAAACAATGTAGAATGAAAAATAAAACATGCAAGATAACTAACTAAAAGCTGAAGAGCTTCAAGAAGGAATGCCCTTATAGGTTAAGGGAAATCTTTTCATCTTATAAACCGACCATTGCAGAAGCTCATAAATTTAATATTTCCAAAACAATAAAAAGAACTGCAGATACAAACTTGGCAGGATTTCCATAATAAATGCAAGCAGAAAAGGATTCTTTCCATATGAAATGCAAACCTTTCCTTCCAAAGCTTCAACTAAAGCTTGTGCTTTGACAGATAAAGGACTAGGAAGACTCTTTGCCTGTTTGAGGAAAAACGAAGATTTACAATACAAATTTACATTGCAGCAACAGCCATGAGATTCACTATGACGAAAATAATAACAGCTTCTCATGACAGAAAGACATTGGTCCATACCAAAGAAATACGATCCCCAGTAAGTGACGGGGTTTCCAAGTTTTGATGATCATCAACTGCAACACCATCCTTTAGTTTATTATCCATGTCCTGCAAAAAATAATAATAAATAAAAAATACATAATGCATTTAATGTCTGATTGAAACACTTTCCAAGAAATAAAAGACACAAGATAATGTCTTGACATGTTGCCACATAATGTTTAAAGTTGTCCTATAGCTTTCAAATAAAAGAAATTTACATCATCAAACATGTTTCTTGTGTCAGCTGCACCCATAGTTCACCTAACTTGTGATGCTTCTCTTTGAATTTCTTGATTATGAATAACATAATTTCAAGGAGAAAACACATAGAAGTTAAGATTGATGGCACTCACCATGAAATAAGGAAGCCATATCATTGAAATCAACAAAATGTTAGATCCCAAAACAGATCAATCAAATTCATAAAGATATGGACAGCAATATAGATATCAATATATTCTAAGAAATGCATTTACTGAGAAAAGGTAAAATAAAATAAGAAAAACCAGTAAGGTAAACCTTGGATTAATTGATTGGCCTTTTCCTCATGTGCATCTTTGGGAGTTATGTCACACACAGGACCTATTTTCACAATCCCTCGTTAGTTTAGATTGATTTCACCAGTGACCACATTTTAAATTTATTAATTCTGGCATTCTATTCTTTACTCTCAAGCAAAATATTTTCTCAATGAAAATGGGAAGATTGAAGACAGGGAAACAATAATAGTAACCAGAATACAAGGCCAAACAAACCTTTTTTAAAGAACAACATATTCTAAGCTTTAAGGTAACCAAATTAAATAGAGAAGCCAAGAATTTTAATATTAAAAAACAGGATAGAGAATCAAAAATATTTACCAATGTTAATAATATTTTGTCAGTAATGGGAGAGGCCATAGTTCTCAGGAGATGCTTATGTAATATGATCTGTCCACAGGGGAAAAAAAAAAAAAAAGGTTACTGTTGCTTATACTCACTAGAGTTTGATCAACCAAACCAGGATCTATAAAACAGAGTTTACTGAGGTTGAAGGATCATCATCAAAATGATCTAATGCCTTCTCATAAAGCTGCAAATCTAGGACAACCTGTTGAGAGAAAAAAGAATGCATCATGGACCATTAACTATGAATGTCTACAAAAGGATATATCTTAAAAATGCAGAACTAAACAAATTTAACACGATAAAATAGGCAAGATGCTGAAGAAGAACTACACCAAACCTCATCCAGCAGTTTCTGCAGATCATCGAGCAATCGCCTTCTTTTCTCAGCACTTTCAACCAACACCGCACTCCTTCTCTTTTTCCATGTGCTGGTTAGCATTGGCTTCAAATGAGCAGACAAGCATCTGATTAATGCATGAGGATCATCTAAACCTATAAGCAAATCATTTGCATCAGTCTAAACAGATTTAATAGCCACTCATAAATCTGAACGGGTAGCAATTATATGAACAAATAAACATAAAGTACAAAATTAACCTCCCACATCTTCCAAATCTGGAGCTAGCGTCAAAATCCTTTCCATTATCCATTCTTCTGAAGGAATATCCACGCTATCATCCTTTCCCTTATCCAACCCCTTCTTAGCACTAACTTTGGTATCAGGAACATCAGAAGAACCAGTGCCTTTGGATTTTCTCGCATTTTTCTTAGCTTTACCAGTAAAATTTTCCTGTGTATCAGGATCATCTTCAGATACACCAGCCTTCACAGATCCTGCATTCTTGCCTCTTTTCTTTTTGGATCCTTTTTCAACTACTTGTCTACTGATTGCCCCATCATCACCAACTTCTTTCTGATCAAAATGTTGACCAAGAGTAATATTTTTAGATTCACTTGCTGCGCATAACTCATTAGACAGTGTCTGACCATAAGAATTTTTACAGATAAGCGTATCCATCTCTTTCTCCATTTGATCAAACATAGCCTAGTGAATGGACACACAAAAAGCCAAAACCAGAGTAGGAAAACTTCAGTAAGTAAGCAGATTAGAAAATTTATCTCTAGGGAATTGAAATACAAAATGAATCAATAAAATTCATTGTCATTGTTTGCACAAAACAATATTCATAACCAGAGCACCTGAAAAATAGCATTTTTGCACTTTGAATGAAGGGACATGCAGGCATGCAGCAAACTGAGATGCAAAATAACTATGGAAGGTCATACAGACAGTATAAAGAACTCTTATGAACATCAAAGAGAACTGGCTCTTTATTTGAAGACTAAAATATCATTACGTACTAGAATTACGAAGGAATTATTTGAAGACAAAATCTGTAATATTACCTTCAAATAGATGTTGCTAAATACGCATGTTTCCCCAAGTATTACGGCCTTTGAAGACTGCCCAAAAAAAAAAACCATTAAGAATAGTTATTTAACTACATTGAAGTTTGAGAAAACATGGTAGAGTTTGAGGATCAAACTTTGGTTGCTTTTTGGATAGAAGAACAAAGTGACAAAATCTTTGAAGCATCTGAACCGCCTACGTAGGCTGGTAGAACAGAAAGGCAATCGATCCTGCAAAAATGAAAGACTTAACCTCCATGGTCAAAAGTAACAGCATATATGACCAAAGCATAATCTGGGACCATCAGGAAAACTGGGGAGAACAAAATAAATGGAAGATAAAGGATT
Source organism: Dioscorea cayenensis subsp. rotundata (assembly GCF_009730915.1). Classification (NCBI taxonomy): domain Eukaryota; kingdom Viridiplantae; phylum Streptophyta; class Magnoliopsida; order Dioscoreales; family Dioscoreaceae; genus Dioscorea; species Dioscorea cayenensis. The sequence goes on from NC_052477.1 coordinate 30,247,594, forward strand.
AGTCATTTGATTCAATAGGCAATTGTTCATGATTTACCCCATAAGAATTACTGTATACAAAACAGAAGAGAATGGAAATACAAGATACTCCACAAAATACAAGGGCATATCATATAAAGGAATGAGATAAAACAAAAGATATATAAATCAAATAAAACCTACACAAGGACTTCATCAAAACTCCAATCTAGGGAAAAAAAAACACCTGCTTAGTTTAATGGATAACTTTTGCATGATTCCAATCTTCAGCGATCGTGATAAAAAAATATGGAACAGGAAAACAGCAAAAGTTACCACAACTAAAGCAAAAGGAAGCAATGATGCCCAATGGTTGAGTATTGCCAACAATTCTAGCATCCAAGTGTATAAAAAAAAAAGCCAAAGTAATTGCTTACCAGTTACCATGCTCAATGGCATCCTCTATAGCAGCATCCAACATTTCAACCATAGAAGGATGAACAAATATACCATCCAATGGAATGCCTTCAGCATATCTGGACTACATTGGAGCAAATAGAAGAAAATCAAAAAGATGTCCCAGGATACATATTATAGTGAGAAATTATCTCAATATTATCTCAATAACTAATATATAATAACAGTACTCCCTCCAACAAAAGAAATATATAAAAAAATGGTAGAAAACAGAGAAAAGATAGAATAGTAACATGCTTCATAGTTACCTGCAAGTACTGTTTAGGCTGAGGGATTGCAAGCTTATGAAGGACATCATAGCTGATGAAAGAATTCTACCAAGGATGAGAATGAATATATTAGATTCCAGCCAAAAGAAAAAAAAAAAAGGATATGCACCAAAGCTGTGGTGAGAAGCAAATCTTGTGGCAAAAATATTTTACTAAATTCATAAAGTTGCAAAGAGCCAAAAGATCAATAAGCTGAGAAAATACCCTCAACTTGATCCAGTAGACAATCATGAGAGAAGAATAACGGCAATAATCAAAGTTCACAGGTATACTAAAAATCTATTATTTGAGGTTCAAAATAAGGAAGATCAAGATATATGTCTGATTATTGAAGAAATCAACACAAAATATTAGAGTGAGAAAAACCACCATGAAAGAACACCAAATCCAACCTAACTCTTGGCCATCAATTAATTTGTAACATGAACTTTATCTAGTGTGCTCAGTCATCACATCAACCTATCCATGTTCACTTACTAAAGTATCATCCTATCAAACATTATCCCAACCACATAACAATAACTGCACCATATTAAACATAAGAACTTTGAGTCACTCATTTCTCCGGTCATATCTTGTTTTTATCAAAAAGTCACTACCCAGAAACTAAAAAATAACTTAAATTGGGAGAAAGTTGGCTGTATTAGAATCAGTTTGAAACAAGACATCCGTCAATTCAGGAATAACGACAAGAAACACCTATCAGAAAAATAAGTAACAACAACATAATTCAGCATTCACCATCCTATCCACAAACCATTAGCAGAAAAAACAAGCGCTAGTAAAGAAAAGATGAACGGAGCATGTCAAACCTGTGAAAAGAAAGAATCCACACTTTCTCTCTGAGCATGAGCAAAGACCTAGGGTTCAAAAACATAGAAAGAACAGATAAAACATAAATTGCATTTAGTTAAATATATATATATATATATATATATATATATATGAAATCCAACAAAATTAATAGTTTGAGCCTTACTGCTGGAGTCCACTGAACACCTGCACGAAGCGATCCAAGAATCTCCCCCTCCTTCACCAACCCGTTAAACAAAGACTGAAAAAAAGTACCTTCCACAGACACACCAGAGGCGCTATCCATTTCTTGCAGCAGTTGCTGCAAGGAGCTCCACACAGTCGACAAGTTTGTTGGAACAGTAATACCCCTTGTAGCCCCACGGACCATAGCACCAATACGAGAAACATAAGCAGGAGTGAACAACTGCCCTCCTTCCAATCTTCCTTTCACCTATCCAAACAATATCGAGTGAGAAGGAAAACAATCTCAAGATGTTAAATTTAGCAAATTGAATGCAAAAAGTACCACAAATTATATAGTCAGAGTGCTACAAAATATCAAGAAACGCATAATATTGAAAAGCAGGGTTTACGATAGTGCCAAGACGAGGCTCAAGGACGGAGACTATGAGCTCCGAGCCGATGTGCAACTGTGCAGCAAGTTCCGCAAGGGATATCTGGCTGCACTCCTGCAGCTTCTCATTAATCTCCTCTGCCACGGAGTTCCAGTAACCTTGTGAAATAATCTCCCCATTGATCAACATAAGCCCTGAATCCCCAGCGACGATCCTCTGCGCCTGCGTCTCAATATGGTACAAATCCATTCCGATTATATCAGAGAGATCAATAAGCGAAACGCGGCCAGACTTCCTGATCTCCGCCTCCATCTCGAGCCGTAACTGATCCTGAAAACCAATCAAATTGACATTCTTTCAGAAACCCTAATTAAACACGAAGAGATTCACAATATTGCAATAAAACCCTAATTTACAGGGGTGATGTATTCTTTGCCGGAGACGGTGTGGAGCAGATCGAAGTCGAGGAAACCTCGCTGCTGGAGCTTCAGAATAAGCTCCACAACATTGCGCTCGGAGAGGCGGACACTGGACTTCGCCTGCTGCGCCGATTCGAACAGTTGCTGGAGCTCAAGGAGCTCGGCATCCATGGCGAACTCACAAAAGAGACAACTTTGGGAGCAAGAGAGGAAGAGAAAGGATCTATATATAGAGAAAGAGAGAGAGATGATAGTTATGATCTCGAGGCACGAGAGCCGTTGATAGTCTGATACTGTGATCGCGTATATTATACGTAATGATGGAGTTTTTCAAATAAACCCTAGAGTCTATGGTATTTGAAAGACTAGTTTTTAGTAGGATTATTGATTTTAAAGCTTTATAGTTACCAAACTGGATATCTATATATGAATTATATGTCACATAATATTTGTTTGGTTTTTCACAGCTAGAGACTCGTCCCAGTGTGCTCTAGGTGACTCCATCTAAAAATTCAGAAATTTACTTATTTTTCTGAGTGATAGTTTAAATGACTCAACTAGTACTCTGCTCATTTTTTGGGAGTGATCAATTGCGTTTGCCAAGGAGACCTTGGATATCAGAGGCTTGCTACATTGTTGGTGACTGTATTTAACCGTATTTGTTTTATATTTTTTATTTCTATACCTTTTTTCTTTATTCTGTCTATTCTTCAATAAATTTATAATTTATCTATTTTTTAAATATATATATGAATCATATAATTACAAACGATTATGCCATGATGGTATTTTTCAAATATATATTTTTTAAATAAACGCCTGTAGTTTTTGGTATTTGATACGCATTCAATCTGCACCGAGATACATTTACAAAAAATATCAACGGTCTTTTCATTAGAATACACCCTTGTACTCTTTGGTATCTGATGACAGTGTAGCATTCCCTAATTGCATAAAGGTCCTGGGAATTGATGCATATTCTATATAAGCCCCTACCATTCAGACACATTTACAAGTATAAACAATGAAATCAAGCAATGAAAATGAAGAACAAATCTATATATATATATATATAAGAGACTAATTTACATTAGAATGAGAGTGGAAAGTGGAATTCATAGAAGTGATAAAGAGATTAAAACCAAAATCTCAAATTGCATACACTCTCTTGTATTCATTGGCAAGCAATTCAGGATCAGACATCCCAGAAATAGACCAAGACCTTGATCTGCTCAGGGATGAACGCCTAATGTTCCTCATCTTCTTAGCTTCAATTCTGTGCCATATCACCCAGTAACACATTGTTCCAAGTGTTGTAGCCATTATTGTAGTCCCTATGAAATGTTACTGAGATTGCCAACCACCTTGCATGTTGTCCGACGACGACGAATGACAGCGCCAAAAAGGCGACACTTATAAGCACACATGCAAGCCACATTAGCTTGTTAATTATCGCCATCATCTGTTTTTTAGCTTTGCTTTCAACCACAACCACTGAAGTCTGCACAACCACCACTGCCAATGAGATGAACAGCGCAACCGAATCGAATACAAAGAATATCATGAATGGTGTTTGTCGCGCAATGTTGGCTTCTCCTATGGATGTTCCAGGTGCTAAATTGCTTGGATCTTCGACGTACTCTCCTGGGACAGTGAAGATTGCTGCAAATGCAACAGTGGCAATGAGGACAGCAACAACGGTGGTTGAGTTGATTGCATTGTTTAGGCCTTCGGCGTGGAGCTTGTTTATCCTCTTGGCAATGCCTTGAACACGTTTCCGTGTCTGTCGACTGTGTTCAAGTTGCGAATGAACTTCATGTTTGATGTCACTCACTGTTTGTTTCAGTTCACGAGCGGGATTCACCGGTTTGATGCTCCTCGCACTCTGCACACCATGCTGGACTAAGATCGGGACTATGTCTGAATTCCCTGTCTTCTCAGCCGTGTCTAGTGCTGTTTCTCCGGATCTGTTGATGACTTTGACATTCACCTCTTTGAGTGAAAGAAGTCTCTTCACTATCTGCATTTTATTGTCAACTGTAATAAGTAATCAATCAAGTGTTGTTTAAGTTGTTCTTCACTATCTACCAAATTGTTACCAAAAATCATGTTTGGACTTCAGACAACAATGTTAATGAATAAGAGAAATGCTGAAGAGAATAACAAATGTTGTTCACCTGAGCACGACCCTTGCGAGTTGCTATATGCAACGCCGTATTGCCTTTCTGTGTCTTCCAAGTTGATCAGAGCCGGTTCGCAATTTATAAGCTCATCAACAATCTCTAGATTTGTTCCCTTAACTGCCATATGGAGTGCAGTCTGCCCTTTCTTATCATTTCTGGTTGCAATGCCAGGATCTTCACTAAGAAGAGCTTTCACTACTTCAACATGCCCATTTCTGGCTGCAGCATGCAGAGCTGTCTTGCCATTGCTCCGCGCAATCTTCGCCAAACTAGCATCGGCTTCTAAGAGGAGATTCACAACCTCTATATGCCCCTGTGTTGCAGCAGTGTTCAAGGCCGTCGTGTTTGTTAAATCAACAGTCATTGAGAGTTCCGGCAATGCTTTCAATAGTTCCCTAACAACATCTAATCAAATGGGTCACTCAATTAGTTCAGAAAATCAATACTAATTAAAAATTTGTATTGTTCTATAACTTCAAAAGGTTATATTGCAGATACAAAAAAAATACGTATAGAGTATCGGTTTCCATAAATGAACAAAAGCATTTGCATAGAAAACAAAAAGGCAGTAATTTCGACGATGGAGTTTGTAGTTTATACATACCTACATCGCCTTGCCTTGCTGCTATATGTAGAGCATCATAGCCATTCTTGGCCCTCATGCTTGCAATTGCAACATCATGGTACTTGATTATTTCGGCAACTACATCAACATAGCCATACTCAGCAGCAACATACAACGGCGTTTCTCCGGCATTATTCTGCTTAGACAACAATTCGGCCAATTCCTCCGGGCATTTCCCGGAGAGTGCCTCTTTGAAGGTAGCTAAATTTCCTGACCTTGCAGCAGAATGCAGTGGCGTATCATCCCGCTTTCCCGTCAACTGTTTTGTCATCTTTTTCCGACGAAAACTTTGCTGTCCTACCGGAGAATCCATTGTTGCTTTTCACAGATTCAGATCACCAATCTCTTGTTGAAAATCACAATCTCATTTTTTTCAGAGGAAATTAATCAATCTCCTCCAAAGCCAAACAACAGAAATGCAGAGATGAACCTTTTCTTTTATTCATTCACAAACTCCAAACATAAACAAGATGCCAACCCTGCAACATGCTAATCCAGGTCACAGATTCCTCAACACAAATCTCAGAAATCCAAACCACTAAATGAAGAAAAACAAACATTTTTTGGAAAATGGAATAATCTACACTGTTATAGTCATAGATTAGAATCCACCACTTTGATTTTCAAAAGCCTTTTTCATCTCTTTCCAATCTTACATCAAATCAAAATTAAAAGAAGAAAAGGATAAAGGCAAAAAAAGGTGGGATTCTATTGCACTGCTGCCCACTTCCTCAAACTAAGAAAATGGAACCACATTACAACAAACTAACAAAAGTATGTTGTGGCTTCCACAACAACATCCAAACAAAAGAGGGCAAAAGCAAACAAATAGAGCACTCACATGAAACCTTTGCCACCATACAACCCATAAAAATATTATCATCAACATAAAGCATAAATAACTCCAAAACCATTCAAACATAATAAATTTTTTTCTTTTTGTGAAATTAAAACACAAATTAGAAATGTCCAAAAAAACAGACATCAAGATCATATCTTTCATTGATTTTCAAGATCCAAACCTGCTGATTTGTGGGACTGGGACCTCCTCCCTCCAAATAAGCAATGAACCAATGATCCATTTTCCATAAAAAATGATGATGAAAAGCCATTAAAGCTCAAAACAAAGACAGACATGTATGGAGGAGTTGACAAGCATTTATGAGTCCTTTTGAGAAGTTTTGAACCTCATTTTTTTATCTAATGAGATGAAAACAATGACAAAGGACAAGAGAAACTGATTCAATGGTTACCTAACAAACAGACAACATGGTTGGATTTTGATGGACTCTTTGGATTTAGAGAGAGATATAGAGAAAGAGAAAGAAGGGAAAGGGAAAGAAGGTTGACGAGGCACCACCAACAGCGCAACAGACGAGCGTTTTTCTCGTTTTATTACCCGCGTTAAATAAATGGCGCGAAAGGCTGAGATCAAACGGATGGGAATGATGATGGGCTGATGGACGGTTTAGATTCATCTCAACGAGAAAAATTATCAAAAATAATGGGGTTTTTAATTTTATTATCTGTGTTTATTGAAAATATATTTATTTGTTGTTTATTTGATCAACAGTGTATATGTACTCTAAAGTCTAAACATGCCAAGAAATTTTTTAATTCAATCATCTTCCACATTGAAATGTGTTGACTTTTAATTAAAATTAATGAAATTGTTAAAATGAGTTAGATTAATATTGATTGTTTTTAATAATAAAATAAAACCATTTTATCCAATTTTTCCCAAAAAAAAAAATTACCCAGTATGGTACTGAATCACTAAAAGGGTAACACGTGGGATGTTTCGCATTGGAATTTAATGTATTAATTGAACATATCTACTTAAAGATAAATAAAATAAAATAAAATAAATATTGAAAAGGATATTAAAGAGTTGGTCTAGG
>NC_052477.1:30255795-30280299 GCF_009730915.1 Dioscorea cayenensis subsp. rotundata
TGGATGAATCATAAAACGTTTGTATAATCTAAACCATCACTGTGTCGAAATCAAGATATTTCTATTAAATGAATATAATTTAACATTACTTATATCATGTATATTAATGTAATATTAAATTATAAATAAAGACATAATTCATGTATTCATTGAAACCTAGATGCGAAACCCACGTCGTAAGTAATTGTCCGATCTATTAATCAGGTGGAGGGTGTGAAAAATGGATTTCCAATCAGAGTGAGGACTATCAATTACAGTAATTGATATTTAATTGATGCAATTGATTAATTATCGTGTCGATCACATGAACACATGAATATACAGTGTAAAGAAAGATCGAGGGATACCTCTATCGCGAGAATTCTGCAGTGCAAAATCCTCGACGCCTGCGCATGATGTACTCGAGACTTTTCACGCTTGGTCGAGAAGTGGTGATGGCTTCTTTTGACTCAAACAACTTATTGTAAATATTAAGGGTTTTGCACTTAGTCAAATGCTATATGTGGCAATCTGGAAATCAAATTAATTGAGAAACTAATCTCATATCACATATTTATATGGAGTATTAAAATATATTGCGGACAAAGTTAGAACATGTGGCATGGTGTGACCGTTTGGAAGGATCTTCCACATCTTTAATAAAAATTGAGTCCATGCCAATTTTATAAATCGCAATCGTGTCCATCGACAAAGTGCCGATTCAATCGCAGATTAGAAATATTCATATGTGAGACGATATAATATTTTACATGATGGTCTTCTGTCGATAAATATTCCATCTCAAAGTGGGATAATTAGACCGCCCGTGTGACCTTGTCCGATCTCCACTTATGTAACATGTTTCTTAACTTTACACTGTGGACATAAACCAATTTAAGAAAAATGTATAATAATATATATTTTATATATAATAAAATACTTTTCAGAAAAGAAAATTAGCGAGCGATTTTATCCAACACATAAAAGCACAATCTAGAATATTTTCTCCCTCCTGATAGGCGTGATAGGTTCGTCTTGGATGACTACCTTCATGTGTATTTATTATATATGGCCGTGTATCCGTATATAGCCTATAATTAGCATCACTTGGGTTAACACTATCGAAAGCCTAACGTAATTTGCTACATTAAGATTTAATGACGTCCCTCGGTAGCGAGAGACTTTACGCATAGCTTGAGAATAGCTACTTTGTTAACATGGCTTGATGTTTGATGCAAAAAGTTACATGCGTCATTGAGTTGATATTAGGTCGGCTTCTGAAATATCCATAGTATTCACCCAGAGTCTCCACGCTGGTGTCTGAGACATCTGCTCAACTCATCATATGGTAGTCTGAGCAGATGAATGACGCCCAGATCATGAGATACGTGCATCATATACTCTCATGGGTTGTGAACTATTTTGGAGTTCTTGAGGAACATAGATAATCATGTCTCCTTTAGCGAGTCTCTATCATTAATTTTGAAATCTATCTGATGCAAAGCCGACAATATATATCATCGAGCGTAGACATATACTGATACCCCATCATTAGCCATGCGATGAAATAAAGACTATTTTGACCAGTAAACGATAACTAAAATTGGCTGTTGGAGCATACCACAGTTTTTCAATGGGAGGTTGAGAAGAAGAGGGCTAAGGTGCTTGCCCGCGCAAAGGCCTCGTTTCTAGAAAAGTGAGCCATCCGGTCTCTTTCTGATTTTGTTGTTGTTGTTGTTATTATTGTTGAATTCAATTCACACCCGAGTTATTTTATTATCAAATCTGAACAATGAATCAATGGAAGACAAAGAATTGATTTTTGATTTTTGATGTTGGAGTCAAATATGTTATTGTTTGATTATTGTTGTTATACTTACGATTTAATTTTTTTAATTGAAAAGATATTTTAAAAATTACAAAAACAAGAAAAAAATTATTTAAAAAAAAGAATTTAACAAAATAAAATATTATTTTTGACATATTTGAGGTTATTTGTTAGTATAACTTTGACTTTCTTTTCCATTACAATTGAAACTTTTCAGGAAATGGCAACCAAGCATTAGTATAATAGCACGATGTCAGTGCTGTTGGTGAAACAAATCATAAACATCCAAATGTATTTGCTTGAGCTCTCACCCTGTTGTGGCTTACAATGCTTCATTACTCTCTTCATTTCAAAATACATGCCGTTTAAAGGTCTTGCACAAAAATTAAAGATAATATTAACATTTAGCATATAAATAAACCAAATTACTAAATTATCTATTTTTTGAAACCATATATTTTTCTTAGGATTATGAATAGAACTCTTTTTATTTATATAACTTATAAAATTTGAAAAAAAAAATGAATAAATACTACCTTTGTATTATAAAACGACAACTATTTTGGATTAAATTTTTTTTCTTAAAATAACTAATATTTCAAAATAGAGGAAGTGAGTTCACATATCTTTTCCCTTGTTTTCTTCACTTTTTGATTCCTTACAATGAGATTTAGAGCATTCTCCATTTTGTCCCTTTTAATTTTAACTCCATCAGTCTATCTTCAAATCCTACTCTAATTTCCCAAACATCAGGCACCAACTTTGCATTTATGAGGTGGTACACAAAGTAAAGTCGATGTAGCATTAGCACACCACCACAGAAAACTCTCCAAAATATAGTTATGACCACTTTCTGTGAAAAATGCTCCCACAGCCAAATGTTCTAGTTTCTACTCTCATATTGTCATTTGTAATAATTAAGATCATTAATTGAAAAAGCTTATGGTAATGGTCATAGTTAAAAAAAATAACCTAAATTTTATGTCTAAACCACAAATTGCTTGAATATAAGGCATGCATCATAAATTGGTCTTCCCATTCATTATTTGCTTGTATTTTCTATTAAAAATAGAAAATCTAATAAAAATTATTTTCACTCCTATAGATTTTTTTATACAATGTGATAACCTATCATTGCTCAAAATATTATCATCCTTTTAGAGTCTCATACATATTTTTTGTTTTTGTTTTTATTTTTATTATTTTATTATTATTATTTTTTTATAAAGTGGATAAGTAACCAATCACAACTAACATTATGAAAGGAAGTTGATCCCCCCAATCTTTCACTTAGTAAATGAAAGAGTTATCATCCTTATAATATAAATGTTTATAGTCATTTAGCATCTGAATTATGAATAGATAATAAAATAGGACTTACAATTCATTTACATTTAACAAAAATTACAAATAAGCTCTCTTGTAACCAACCACAAAATATTCTCAGAATATTGTTTGTTTTAAATTAATTTAGGCCTTCTTTGGATTTGTTTATCAAAAAAGTGTTTTTTTTAGGTTAGTAGAAGTGCTTCTGAAAAAAGTGCTTCTTTAGATTAAGTTAAGCATTTTTTGTATTTTCTGTTTGGATTAACTTTTGGTCTTGTTTGGATTGGCTTTTGGAAAACCTAGAAGTGGTTTTTTTTAAGTTAAGCAATTATGGGATCCAAAAATGTTGTTTTTATTGAAACACGAAGCGGATAAAAAAAGTGAAAAATAGCTTTTTAAAAAGTGAGTCATGACTTTAACTTTATGAAAAAGTTGTTTTTTAAAGTTTATTTTTACAGTCTCGCTTTACTAAAAGTCAATCCAAATGAAAATACAAAAAGTGATTATCTGACTGAAAGACTTTTTCATAAGCACTTCTACTATCTCATGACTTTTCGATAAATCCCGATCAAACAGAGCACTTTATCTAAGTAGAAGTCTGTAAAAATAAAAGTTTAAAAAGCGACTTTTTCTGTATAGTCGTGATAGCTAATTTAAAACATTTGTTTTTCGACTTTTTCGGGTTCTCTTTTCGAAAAGCCAGTACTGAAAACAATATTTTTGGAGCCCGGAAGTGCTTAACTTATAAAAAAAACACTTCTGTGTTTTCCAAAAATCAATCCAAACAAGGCCTTATACATACGTAAATGTTCAAATTACTGTTGTCCTTCACTCATAAAAGCCATTAAATTGGAAAAGCCCCACCACATGCCCAAACTAATTTTCTATTATTAAGCATTATAGCCTAACCATGTATGTTAAATAATTATGGTTATTTTTGCATTTTATATATCTTTCGTAGCATATTTATCTAAGTGGGTAGTTTGTGATAGCAATACATAGATATTGATGAAACCTCAATCAAGATAAAAGACAAATGGCCATAGGGACTCTAAAAAAATATTTTTAAAACCTTTACTTGCCACCTGTTAAAAAATGGGAAAATTAATTGGCACATTTGAGTTTTCTATCGCTGCCTTTAATTTTATTTTGCTTGTTATTTTTGGAATAGTTTTTTTATGTTTAAACTTGGATTCAAATGAGTTTGTTTTAAAAGTTTGTCCAAAAACAAAACAAAAAAATAAAATAAAATAAAATAAAAGGATTTGGATAAGGCCGCGATGTCGGAGTGGTTGGGCTGGTGGCCGTTCTTGCGAGGAAGGGTGTGGATATATATATATATATATATTTAATAGATTTTAGATGATGTAATTTTAAACAATAATTTTGGATAAATTTCTAATGTTGTTACGTACAGGATGTGTGTAATTTTAAATGTTGTTATGAATTTTAAATGATATTATATTTTGATTTAAATATTTTGTAATGTAATTTATGTTAAAAAATATTATTTGTTAATTAAATTTAATGTAATTTTTTTAAAAAAATAAATATTAAATATTTTTAAATTAAATAAATATTGTATTAATTTAATTAATTATTTTGACTTAAATTAATTTATATGATAAGTATTAAATAATTAGTAATAAAAACTAATGGATGTAATGTCACCATATCACTTACACTTACATGATGACCATACCTCTCACACTTACATCAAACTAAATATCTAAAAAATAAATACATTATTTTCACTTATATCAAACCAAATAACAATGATATAAATTGAAATACAACATTTTCACTTGCACTGTAAATCCACTTACATGCAATTTAAATTATTGCCAACCAAACAACCCCTTAGTGATGCATATTTTGACATATTAAAAATATAACTAATTTTAATAATTAAATCATTGATTCGTTTATCAAATGGAAAAATATGATTAATTTTAATTGAAAATTATAGTTTTTTTCAATTAAAAAAACAAATAGTCTTATTTTATACATAATATTTTATTATATACATTAAGAATATTTATATAAATAAAAAGAGCAATAGAAGTTATTTTATCCCGAGTTACCCAATTAATTAACAAATTAACAGAATATAATATTTAAAGAAAATTATTTTTACCTCATGATTTCAAAAACTTCGGGCACATGTCCTCCGACTTCAATTTGCCATATAACCCTTCTTTTTTGTTTTACTTCAATTTTTTTCCCCATGACTCATTCTATCTAGTTCATTTAATTGAATTCCATCTTTACCCTTGGTAATGGTGGAAAAAACACATCATCCTTTTGAAAATTATACTTTTAACCATCAAATCACCCGGTTTTTTTTTTTTTTTATGCCTTCTTTTCAAACATTTTTTTTGGAAGACCTTGAGCCTCACCGTGCATCTCAAGTGGGCTTCGACCGTTTTTGTCGCCGCCTTCTGTTGCTATGGATTCTTTGGGTTTGCCTTCTAGTTTGGCGGCAGAGTCGGGTGGGAAAAGCTCACTCGGCCTCGGCTCGGCCTTGAAGAGGAAGAGACCTGCGAGGATCGATATACTGATGGGAGATGTGTTGTGCTTTGGAGAACCAAAGAAATCTGATGGGGCAGAAGGAGGATGAGGAGGGTGAAAAGGATGAGATGTTTTGTAAGAGAGGAAGGAAAAGGCTTGAGATGGAGGACTGATTTAGGGCTTATGAAGATCCCCTTGGAGATTTTGAATTGGTACATGTGTGTGTGTTTTTTTAATTCCTATTCATCCAATTTATGTCCATTTTTTTGTATGGATAAATTTGAAATTGTCGGAATGTTTACCATGGAGGCTGATTGTTGGGAGCACGTTAGCTTAAACACAAACCCAGATAATTAAACAGAAACAAGGTCATTTAAAAAAAATAATTACTGTTAAACAGAAATGTGTTGACTTAAACAGAAACCCGGATTGATAAACGGAAACAAGATAACTTAAACAAAAAAACTATTGTTAAATATAAAAAAATGTATTGATAAAGAGAAACCAAAACTATTAAACACAAACTAGCAAACTAAATCAGATGCACATTAACATATAATGTAAAACTATTGAAACCCAACAAATTGAAAGTAAAACATTTAACAATGTGCTTTAACGTAATTAGATGAATATAAACGAGTAAACTTAAACAGTGACCGAGACTATTACACGGAAACGTGTTAAATTAAAAGCAAGCATGATGATTGATAAAAGCTGAAAACAAGATAAGCTTAAACAAAAACAACTATTGTTAAACGTAAAAACGTTAAAATTTATCTTTATATTTAATTTACTTTCTTCAACTTCTAATAACTCATATTCAAATTCATATTTTATTAAATCATATTTTAAATAAAGATAATTTTGAAACCCGAACAAGAATTAATTAAGAATTAGAGAGGATTTGAGGAGGTAATAATTTCTAAATTTAGAGGGAAATATTGATAGAAATCTGCATGATTTAAAGGATTACGATAAAATAGTCTAAAGTTTATAGAACAATAATTAATTGAGAATTAGAGAGGATTTGAGGGGATAATATACAAATAAGCTGATAAATTAGATGAGCATTAAATATTAAAGAAACGAAGAAAGAGAAAGAGAGAGAGAGGGGTTGTGAACAAGAATTAATTGAGAATTAGAGAGGATTTGAGGGGGTAATATGCAAATGAGCATTTAATCCTTCTCTTTGCAAAGCTCGAGGCCAAAAGCTGCATCATTTCTCTTAGCCGCCTCATTTAACTCGGAGCCAGAGAGATTGATCCATATATCTATGAAAAGGTAACTCTTTTACGTTCCGATTCCCTAAAGTTCTTGTTCTTGTTTTTTCTATTTTGTTGAATTGATTTGGTGATGGTTTTGGTATTTGACTTTGAAGATCGAATCTTTTTTGGATCATTTTATTGATTTGTTAATAATTTTGGTTGTTTGATTTTGGCTAGAATCAATTTGAATGGTTGTTATTGCTTGCCATGTGATCGTTTTTATGTGATCTATGTTGCAATGGATGAGCGCGTTAGCTTAAACACAAACCTAGATTAATAAATGGGAAACAAGGTAATTTAAACAAAAGAAAACTATTGTTAAACAGAAACCAAGGCTATTAAACGGAAATGTGTTAGTTTAAACAGAATTTAGGATTGATAAACGGAAACAAGATAACTTAAACAAAAACAACTATTATTAAATGTAAAAAGCGTATTCGTAAACAGAAACAAAGAACTATTAAACAGAAACTACTAAACTTAATCAGATACGCATTAACATATAATGCAAAACTATAACACAAATTCTTAATGACTTATTCTAAGCCCAGTGACCCATCAACATTGAACAAGGACTTGAAATCAGAATCCATTGAAGGTGGTCCTTCTTCCATTTCCGTTGTTGGAGCCTGGATTTGAATAGGAATCCATAGTTTCTAAAGCAAGAAGGAAGATCGGAAACTAGAAAAAGAAAGAAGCTTACCAACATGAGAAAGAAGTTAAGTTGCCAGCGGAGGTCTAAGGTCAGTATTGAAAGCTAGAGAATGCATTCAAGACTCGGTAAGAAGGAGAAAAGAAATGAGCAGAGAGCAAAGTTCACCTCTTTGCGTTCGAGGAATGACAACAAAGGTCCTAAGGAAGCCTGCCTCCCGTAACTATTTTCTCCATAACACAGTATCCTTGGGGATCAAATGCTTGGCGAACAAGGGAAAGAAGTGTGGGTCCTCTCTTGTAAGTAGATGAAAGGCCGAAGAGAGGAAAAAAGTTTCGCCAATAAAGATGAATACCCAAAAAAACCTTTTTATCTTCTAGTTTTTCTTCTCAAGTGCCAAAGTGGTTACATAATGGGCATGATGGTCATTTCGCACTATATAGTGGTTGTCCACAACTTCCCATGCAAGGGTAATATCGTCCATAAAAATTTTAATTGACTATGTTTCTATCCGTTGGATGCATGATGGGTTGAAAAATCAGTTGAGGAAAAAGGAGGGTTTTTTTGAGGATACTAAAAGTTGGGAGGGGTAATTGTCCATAAAAGAAATTATGAATGGGTTTTTGGCAACTACCACTAATATTTATACATGCTATTTTAATTGCATAGTTAATTAGGGGAAAACCCCGTGTACTTCTAGCCATAGCAATGCAGATAAGAACAACAGTGCAAATAAAATTTATACATTTGAAGAATTCATGGAAAATGCCCACTTTGGTTTCTTCAAGTCTAAAGATTTCAATTACATTGTCAATATTGTATAAAGTGCTATAACTAAAGGTATGTATCCTAATCTGCATATATGTCTTACAAAGTTAATTTACTAATAATATTAGTTTATGCAACGTACTTTAATTATATTTTAACATATTAAGATTTTCTAAAAAAAGTGTTAAAAAACCATAAACTTGATTTTCTAATTAAATTAGTATTATTATGTTTTTGATGGACACATGACTATGGTTAAATTGTTTACTATTTGAATAAATTTTAAAATATTTATCTAATAAAGCATAAATTTTATTTCTTCAAAACCAATCCAACATAAAACTTCAAAACCAAGGAAAGCAATGAAATATATAAAAGAAAAGAAAAGAAATAAAAAAGGAAATGATACTTGAAACCGTTAAGTTTCAACTTTTTAAATCAATAGGATTATTCTCAATATTTTCAATTTCATATAGGGCCTATTTGATTCGCGAGTTGAGTGCTTTACCAAGGTAATAAGATTACTGTAATGGCCTAGCTAGGCACCCAGTATGGGTCGATACTATCGGGGTGATCTTGGCCAAGAGGAAAAGAGCCAAGAAAATTCTAAGTATAGGAAACCAAGAAGTTAGTCGGTGTGGGTAGCAAAGCAGCAGCGCGCGTGGTTGGTGTTGTTAAGGCTGGATGCTGAGCTCGGCTGTCGAGCATGTTCAAGTGGGGCCGTGACCAAAATAACCGAAAAAAAACCTATTACAACTAAGGGGCTTAACAAGCATGACCGAGAAAACCTACAACATCTGGGTGGTCAAGTAAGCGTGACCGAGAACGCTGAGAAGACCTACTGCAGCTAGGTGGGCAGGTAGGCATGATCGAAAGTACCGAGAAAACCTACCGTAGCCGAAGGGCCATGCAGGCGTGACTGAGAAATCCTGTGGGCAAGCAGGCATGAACAAAAGGCATAGGCACGCGCGCGCATAGCAGGCTATCGCTCACACATGGCCAAGCGAACGCGCACAGGCTAACTGCCACGCACATGTGACGGGAGATGTGTGGAGTGGTGTCTGCCCGTGGCCAAAATCATGGGTAGGTTGAGGCGAGAAAGATTGCACCAAGCAACTATCGAAGTGGTTGGACACTTAGTGGATATGATCAACCATTTTCTCCCATGTGCAAATGATCAATGGACATGCAGGGTGGCATCCGGACGTGGCAATACGGTTGCGTTGGCCAGTTGCCAAGAGTGATTGAGCCTTGTTATTTACAACATTGACACTTAGTGAAGTGGTGGAATGACCGTCAACCTATGTTCTTTTGTGGTTGGTTATTGCAATTATCATATTCTCTTGGCACTTGGATAAGGCCTTTGGCCAAAAAATTTGGTAGGCAAAGGCAATGGTGGTCATGCTTAAGTGATGAATAAATGTCTAGGTATTTTAGGTTGCCTATATTTTGTGTGTTCTCTTGTTTACTTTTGCTTACCTTCAGTAAGACTTTGAAACCCAGTATTAGAGTGCCAGGGTTAATCGATGGATGAAGGCACAAATGACAAGTTGGACTGCCTTAACGATCTGTTGGAATGACTTGAAGGTGTTTTTGGGCTATTAGAAGGCTTATTTGATGTATTTCTAAATGGAGATACTTCTTTTCTACCTCTCTGCCAGAGATACAAAGATTATGGTACTTGCGGCGGTGAGCTCGGTCGTATCCACAAGGTGGTGGACTCACTGTCGTCAAGGGCGCAAGAGATGGACAAGTCTAAATCCATACCAAATAGAGGAGAACATCTATGGCCAAACTGTGGAAGTCTAAGATGCGGAAGAATCTTCAACACAAGCCTCATGGTGGGAAGCCTCAGGTGGAGTCTATTCAATCCGTGGCTTGCTCGAAGTTCATGGGATGCCATATTGTGCCTGGCCGCATACGGCATCTAAGTGCCCAAAGCAAGAGGAACAGGAAGCTTTGGTAACTAAGGAGGATAGGGATGCCGATCCTCCATCAAGTATCAAACTATTGCTTGTTGGGAGCTTTTGAAACTGTGAAAGGTAGTGCTCTTATAGCTATTCTCTATGTGCATGTAGTTGTGCATTGTAAGGTTACCGATGTTATGGTGCATACGAGTGCCACACACAACTTTGTTAGCAATGTGGCAGCTGTGCGGCTGAAACTCGATGTTGGTAAACCACCAGCCACCTGAAGGCGTCAACTCTAAGGCACAACCATTAGCCGGTGTGGTATAGGGTGCTACAATTGTCTTAGATGACTGGGATGGAAAGATCAACCTTTTAACCATGCCCCTTGATGATTTTGATCTCATTTTCAACATTGACTTTCTTATAACTGTGAAAGCTGCTGTGATACTGCACTTGGACGGAATGCTTCTCATGGAGGAGTTACGGCCATTCTTTGTTGCTGGAATCTAAAAGGAGAAGAAGGATAAAGAAGCACTCTTTTCGGCCATACAAGTAGAGTAGAGACTAAAAAAAGTTAGCCCACTTACTTGGCCGCTATGTTGGAACAAAAACCAGATAAGGTAGTGGAAACTCTAGATGAGGTAGCTGACATGCTGGGTGAATTCATAGATGTAATGCCCCCTGAATTACTAAACTGGCTTCCACCCCCGATGAGCCATAAATCATCAAATCTAGTTGATCCCCAGAGTGAAGCAGCCCACTAAGGTTCCCTATCGGATGTCTCCCTTGGAGTAAAAAGAGTTGAGGACTCAGCTCACTGACTTGCTGGATGCCGGTTATATTCAGCCCTCTTATGGTGCTCCCATTCTCTTTCAAAGGAAGGAGGATGGCTAAATGAGGCTTTGCATTGACTATTGGGCTTTGAACAAGGTGATGGTGAAGAATAAGTACCCAGTTCCTCTCATCCAAGACTTATTCGATCAGTTGTCCAAAGTGAGTTACTTCACCAAATAAGACTTGCGTTGGGGATATTGGCAAGTTCGCATAGCAGAAAGTGATGAATATAAAACCATGCGTGTAACTCATTATGGTTATTTTGAGTTTGCTGTGATACCTTTTGGGCTAACAAATGTTCCTGCTACCTTTTATAATCTTAAGAATGATGTGTTTCATAATTACATCGATGTGTTTGTGGTTGTGTATCTTGATGATGTAGTGTTCTATACTGAATGTTTGGAAGATCATCTACATTATCTTAGGTTAAATTTGACCCGATTGAGGGAACATGAACTCTATGTAAAACTAGAAAAAATGTGAGTTCGTCTAGAAGTCCATTCTCTTCTTGGGACATCAAGTTTCCAAAGACGATGTGAGGCTAGATTAGAAGAAGGTAGAGACAATTTAGGATTAGTCGTCCCCTACCAAAGTTCTTGAATTGCGACTTTTCCTTGGTTTGGAGAAATACTATCGCAAGTTCATTAAGGATTATTCGAAGAAGATGGTTCCTCTTGCCAATCTGTTGAAGAAGAATTGTCCTTAGCGTGGGGTTGAGGAAGAACAAGCTACATTCAATAAACTCAAAATGGCTATTGCTACCTAACCTATCTTGAAACTACTTGATTTTGAAGCTCCTTTTGAAGTGCATACAGATGCATCGAGCTATGGGTGGGGTGTTAGTGCATGAAGGGCACCCTGCTGGGAAAGAGGAGCGGGGCGAACCCACTAAAGACCCAGAGACGTGCACAAGCCTCGGTGGAATAAATGGGGATGGGGCCGCGCTCACGTGGGCGTTGGAACCACCCATACACAACCACTATTCACAACTCCCAGAAATGTGCCCTCAGCCGAGAATCGAACTCTCACCACTCGGTGAGAGCTCTATCGGTGGCCCGTGTACCAATAGACCCAAAGGTCATTGGCGAAGGGCACCCTGTTGCCTTTGAAAACTAAAAGCTAATGGAGGCAAGTTTGTTGTTGTTCAACTCATGATAAAGAAATGCTTGTTGTTGTTCACTGCCTTCAGGTGTGGTGGGTCTAGTTACTTGGAACCAAGTTTGTTGTGAAGACGCACAATGTGGCGAACACATACTTTTCAACTCATAAGATGTTATCGTCGAGGCAAGATTGATTTCAAGAATTTCTGCAAGAATATGACTTTGAATGACAACACAAGCTGGCAGGTACAATCAAGTGGTAAACGCTCTTAGTCGGTTAGAAGTAATCGCTGAGTTCCTTACTGTCTTGTCGTAGGTGGAATCTGATTTGGTGGATAAGATCCGAAAAATGGCAGGGACGGACAGTCAATATCAAAAACTTGTTCATGATGTAAAGAAGAGCATGGTTGGTCGATATTAGCTGGACGACGGCTTAATCCATGCCAAAGGTGCCAAGTTGTATGTTCCAAAGTGGGAAAGTTACGACAGCCGCTGCTTAAGGTGAAGCATTATACGCATTGGGCGGGATATTCGAGCCAAGAAAGGATAAAAGCACTATTGTCCCAACATTATTATTAACCGAATATGGATGAAGACATTGAAGCCTATGTTAAATCATGTTATATGTGGTATATAGACAAACTGGAAAGGGCAAATGAAGTGGGTCTTTTACAGCCTTTGCCTATCCCCGAGAGGCCTTAGGCATCTATTTAGATGGATTTTGTTTCTGGTTTTCCAAAAGTTCAGGATATGGCATTGATGCTTGTGGTGGTCGATCGGTTCACCAAGTATAAGATCTTCATTCCAACTCTAATGACTTGCACCACCGAGAAAACAACAAAGCTATTTCTAAGGTATGTGGTGAAGCTCTTTGGTGTCCTGGTGGACATTGTATGTGATAGAGATGCTCGGTTCATAGGCTGGTTTTGGACAGTGTTGTTTATCTTTCTAAGATCAAACTTGAGTTCTCTACCGCTAATTATCCGTAGATGAATGGGCAGATGGAGAGAATCAATGCGCTGTTGTAGGAGTATCTTCATCATTATGTTTCGGCATTGCAGAAAAACTAATTAGACTTGTTGGATGCGGTTCAATTTTACTACAACCATCACAAGTCAACATCGACTGAACATAGCCCATTCGAGTTGGCTTCTAGCTATCAACCTATTGCTCCGCATGAGATCGCAAATCAACTAGGAGGCGGAAAGTGTCATGTGGCGTATTGACTTGCTCTTGACCAGCAAGAGATTTTTTATAAGGCCAAAGATAGCTTGGCGAATGGCACTCGAAGGATGAAGAAATATGCTGATCAAAGACAGCAGCCTTTAGAGTTTAACATGGGTGGCCGACTGTGGCTGAAACTCATGCCCCAAGTTAGGAAGAAGCTTCATGGTAAGGATGTGCATGAAGGCTTAATTTCGCGCTATGATGGTCCTTTTGAGGTCATCCAAAGAGTTGGCAATGTAGCGTATCACCTTAACCTCCTTGAACAATTAAAGTTGCATCCCACATTCCATGTTAGCTATCTCAAGCCTTGCCATGATGACCCACTGATCCGGCAAGGAACAAATCTGAGCGGGCGCCTCCAACCTTGCTTACAGAGTTTGAGCGGGTGGGCGAACAAATACTTGATCACCGAATTGAAGGTATGAGCAAGAAGAATCGGAGAACTTTCTTCCTTGTTAAATGGAAAGGGTTGCCAATGTCAGAAGCAAGTTGGGAAAAAAGACAACTCTATGGCAGTTTGAATGGTTTATTTTAGATTACTTAAATGTAATCAATACTATGAGTAAAAGTCTAAGTATTTTGGGCTGCCTATCTTTTTTGTGTTCACTTGCTTGTTTTCACTTGCCTTTGTGATATTTGTGACGAGCTGAGGCTTGGCTGGCGATGAGCATGGGCGGTGTCATGCCGTCATTGTCTTGATGGAAGAAAATAAATTAAGTTTTGCGAACGGTAACCTTCCTTTGGTAAGACTGTGACAATTACCATTGTAATGAAGTGTGGAACGTTATATGCCCAAGAACATTGTAGCAATCTGTTATAACCACGTTTGGTTGATAACTCTCATTTCTAGGAATATTTTTAGCGATGCAAATCGGCCAGGGTGGGGCCGGGAATGGGATCTACATCCCTGCTTCCCACTAGGTGGGGATTCCCCACCTCAAAATTCCTCGCGGGTTGAGGAACCCACGCCCCACCAAATTTCTTTCCTATAACATTATACATGTAACACATTATATATGAAATTAAAAAAAAATAAACAAAATATTCCTCAAAATAAACATAATATAATGAATGAGAAAGCAAAAAAGTAATTATTACAAATAACATAAAGTTTGAAAGTAAATTAAAAGTACAAATTCATTCATAAAATTCATAATACAAAAACTACTACAACAATTTCATATTTCACTAATGAAATGTACTAAACATCTTACCCATAAAAATTAGTTTAAAAATCTTTAATTTAAAATTTAAAATTTTTATGGGAAGTTTAAAAAACTTTAATTTAAAATTTAAATATCTTTTGGGTGAAGCAATGAAATGTACTAACTAACTAGTTTGGCATCGTTTCTATATTTGTTTTTTCTTTTGTTTTGGTTTTGCTTTGTTTTTGTTTTGTTTTCAATTTTTTTGAAAATAAAAACATGTTGGGATACACTAATTATTGTTTATTTTAAAAAACTGAAAACAAAAATGGTAAAATTCTCAGGTTGGTCCCTCTAAGTATGTCAGGTTGCCCCTTTAATCCCTCTATTACAATTTGGCCGCGGGAAGTCCCTCTATTTTTTCAATCGAGCAATTCTAGTCCAGAGGTTAACAGACGTTTGTCTTGCCGTCCAAAAGTGCTAACGTGGATTTCTTTCTCATTAAAAAAGTATTAAACAAATCTAAAAAAGCCATGTCAGCAACCTTACTAACTAACACCCGTATTAAGCATCTTGGATCCGGATCCAAATCGGGACCGGATCCGATAAGCTTAATCCCTCATTTTCACTTCGTCCCCTCCACTCGTCACTCCTTGTCCATCTACTTCCCCATTTTTGGCTGTGTACACAACCACCCCTAGACCTACCTTCCTTGTTGTAGTTCAACATTGCTCGAAGACGAGCTTCACCTCCGTGACCGGGAGAACGACATCATCCACGATGAGGTCCTTATCAACCCTAATCCCACCTGATTGAAAGCCTGCTGAGCATCTCAAACCACTTTGACGAGAGCGAGACAAGGCTCATCTAAATGAGGCTCATCATCTTAATCCATTCAGTTAGAGAAGCAGGATTTATGATTTTGGTTTTTTTTTTTAATGGTTGAAATTTGTATAATGGATGCTTTAATGTAGCTACCTGGGGGGCTATATCTTCCATTTGATGCGAATAAATCAATCTTTGAAGAATATGAACAGATGTCTATTTGATTGATGCACATATGTCTCCCATTTTGATCCTATAGCAGGGTGTTGTTATATTTGAGAATCACAATAGAATTCATGTTTATTTCAACATTTCAAATTTATGTATATTATCTGTGCAACAGTCATGTTTTGAACAAAATAATCACTTGTAAATTCCACTGAAACTTTCACAATGTACAAGAATATTGCGTTCTGTTGAGTACATCAAGCAATAAAACAAGTTCTGATTTCATTTAACATATGAAATTCACAAAATCAACATTTTAGCTTCTACAATCAGTTTTAGAAAGTCACCATTAAGGCCTGATCAAAATAAGTTCTGATTTCACAATCAACAATTTGTCTTTTACTAACCATACGAAATTTGCAAAAAAGAAAGTAAACCATTTTATCTACCCAAAAAAAACCCTAAGCACATTTAGAGACATCCAGTTTTATTGCTTCGGCATTCAGAAATTGCTTTATCTGCAGCATTTGTGATGCTTTGCTGAGTTAAGAATTCTGGACCATCTCCACCTGCAGTAATATGTTCATTGGTATGTTGATGCTAACTAGTTCTTTCCTGCATACACCATGAATACTTAAATAAAAAAAATGTAAAACAAGTGCTAATTAGTTGGGTTCTAGGTTAGGAAAAAACCCCACAACTAGTTGGTCAATAGTGATGAACGAAGCAGAATGTCTAGCTTCCCTTCCAATAATTATCCCACCAGTGCATGCACCCTACAACACATAATATTTGAGTTAATACACAAGTGGGCTAGTGTTGCTTGAGTTGTTTGTTACCTTTAACATTTTGAATGAACCATGCCTGGTAGCAGATGCCTTCTTTTTTCCTTTAGATGCAACAACCATTTCTTCTGGGAAAGCTATCTGCCCACCAGAGGTAACATTAGTAGCTTCTGTGGTTGAAGTTGGCTCATGTTGAGGGACTTCAGTGTTAACCTTGAGAGGCACAATTTGTATATGAAAACCAAGATAATTAGTTTTAGGAACAAAATCAAATGCAACAAAAAGAAAACTCACAAATTTCATTGCTCGTTTTGGACAACTCAGCTTGTTGTGGCCTTCAGAACGACAGATACTGCACCTGAATACTCTGCCTTCCCTAGAGAGTCTTGTGTTGCTTTTGTTTTTGCTTTCCAATAGCTCCCTCTTCCTCTTTGTTTTAGGCTGACTAGCCTTCCTTTTCACCATTGGAGGCAACAAGGGGCCCTCTTTACTCGACGACCAGAACAACCTACCTTTCACTGGATTACGACAAACTGATATGCCTTCAAGTATGTTGTCTTCTTGAACCATTCAGAAACATAGTTAAGAGGATCTGTGCCTGTAAAAGCTATTGCAGCCATGGTATGCTGACAAGGAATACCTGTTTTGTCCCATTTCCCACAAGAACACATATGCTCTGCTAGCAAAGTAACATATGCTTCTCTTACATGTAACACTAAATTGTCTCAATACACCTCATGACTTGAACTTCCATTCCATTCAACATGCCATTTGCCTGCTTTCTTCCTTTCCATCTCAATTTTTGCAAGTATATTAGGGCCATAATCACACCTCCATTTCCTAACACAATCTCTCTTGATGACTATTCTAGTCATAGCATATTGCCTAATATGCTCTAACATGGCAATGATTGGTTTACTTCTACCATCAAGTATCACTCCATTAAAAGTCTCACACATGTTATTATATATTACTTCACACTTGACTACATCATTAAAAGAAGCTTGACACCAACCTGTAATGGGCCACTTTTCTAGCAATTCATCTACAGCACTGTCACCACCTGGCAGCTTTCTCATATGTTCTAATTGTCTCTGCATTTCAGGTTGGTTGGTACACCTGGCCACATTCCAGAACTGAATTTGAAGATTCTTGCCTGGGTGTTTTTTCCCCCATCTGGCATAAATATGCCTTGCACAAATTCTGTATAAATTAAGCCCTGTAATTAAGAAAAGAACCAAATTAGGATGTTACATTATTAGCAGAGGGAAAAAAATTCAAGTGAGTTACATATACCTTCTGCATATCACTTATAAGTGACCAACCTAGGCCTTCCCCAATGCCAAGATCAGTCCTTAGTTGGTCTATGAACCATGTCCAAGATTCAGTTGTTTCATTCTGCACGACTGCCCATGC
This sequence comes from Dioscorea cayenensis subsp. rotundata, assembly GCF_009730915.1. NCBI lineage: Eukaryota > Viridiplantae > Streptophyta > Magnoliopsida > Dioscoreales > Dioscoreaceae > Dioscorea > Dioscorea cayenensis. The sequence goes on from NC_052477.1 coordinate 30,273,535, forward strand.
AATTAGGAACATCTGATTGTTCCCATCTCTCCCCACAACAACCAAAAGTTGCCCCTTCAACAAACCTTTTAAGAAACAACCATCCAACCCAATGATTCTCCTACAACCTCTAATGAATCCTTCTTTATTAGCTGACAAGAAAATGTATATCTTCTGGAAAATAGGTAAAGAATTCTGATTTAATCTTTCAGATACAATAAGCACACTACTTCCAGGATTTGTTAACTTCAATTCTAATGCATAGTTGTTGATGTCCTCAAAATCATCTCTGAATTGTTCTTCAATCTTTTGTATGACCAACCTCCTAGCATTTCTGCACACCTTATTAGTCGCAAAGACCCCCATTTCCTTTCTAACCATTGCCCTTAAATGTCTAGGCTTAATGAAAGGCATGGCGGTAATTGTCTCACCAAATCTCTTAGCAATCACTAGAGCAGTCACCCTTCTATTCTTTAAGCATCCAAGGAGACATGAGTGGCTTGATACATAATGCTTCACCACAAACATTTTCTTTCCACTACACCACGAACACAAGATTAGCCAAGTGCATCCTTTCACAGCACAACATGCCCTAACTCCTAATGAATCATTCTTAATAAACTTAAATTCAAACCCCTGCCTTGTTTAGAATTCAACAAGTTCATCCTTAAAGATTTTCAAAGTCTTGAACCTAAGATCCAAGGAGAAATCCTCCAAAGGAAAATTAGGATCATAAAACTTTCTGCTGGACCTGTATCATTTTGCGTCATCATCAGCTGAGTCCTCACTTGTAGCTTCATATGAACCAAGATCTGATGAATCCAAATACTCACTTTCGTAGCCAGTTACTTTATCATTATCCATGGAAACTCTGACAGTGATTACTTCGTCAATGTTGTCCCTTTCGTCTCCATTTCCTATATCAATTCCAACAACATTTTCATCTTTCTTTTGTATTTTCTTCTTTAACTAAATATATTGTTGGACCTTATCCCTTGCCTCTTTTATTTCTTCATCAACATCTGTGTTGTCATCTATGACGGGGACATCCACAACAAAGTCTTCATCATCATTGCTTGATTCACTGGCACTGACACTATCACTATCTTCAATAATATCCAAATTGACAACTTTTTTAATATTAACCTTACCCAGAACTCCATCTTCAGCTCTATCAGAAGTAGATAATAAACAACCTGGTAATGACTTATCATGATTGATGCCATTTGTCTCAACATACACATTTCTTGTACCATTTTTTCTTATTAGCTCAGCCAAACCCAGAATGCTAACACCATTATTTATGCATTTTAGTACCCCCCTCCTCATCCACATAGAAAAATGTTACTGTTTTCTCAATATCATAGCCCAATTCTTTGATATCCCCCAGCAAATCCCAGAGACATATCTTATCGGGATCAACCGCATACTCATCCATCCTCCCACCATCATGTTTAACTATACTTCCTCTTACTAAGGACCCTCCATGATTGTACTTAACAATGTATACACTACAACCAACCATGCTATGCTGCAAAAGAAATAACTCAAAGTTCCTCAATTTCATACACAAGTAATTCCTCAATACTATGCTGTAAAGGAAATTGATTGAAGCAACAATTCAACATGAACAAAAGCATCTGGCAAAAATACATAATGCTTCATCGTATCACAAATCAGAATCTATCAATAGTTATGCAATCAACAAAAGACTATATTACCTTCTATATAGTTTTTAGAACCCCTGGTGCTCTCTACAAAGGCTTTAAAACCCCTGATTTTAGAAGAATTATGTATACAAATATCATTTTTTAACTAAAATAAAAGTTAGACTAAGAAAATCATGTTTGCCATGCTCTCACTCACTCTGAAATGTTCTTTTTTTTTTAATGGATCATAATTTCTTCAATTATGTAATAGACAACTAAATGTTAATCAACACACCCAGAATGCATAACAAATTGGAATAAAGGGACTATGGTGGTCCTGCCACCCTAGACAAAATTATAACATGTCAGACCACATATATGTTTGTGTAGGGGACCACATGAATGCATGACAAATTCAAATTTACTTTGCATTCTAACCACCATGATATTGTCATGGATTAGAAATAAATTATGAAATCTACACTTAAGGCGTAAGTACAAAATATTGGACAACTCTCCATCTTTGCCAATACTAGGAATAACAAATGGCATAGGTACGAAAGCATTTGCATTACATTTCAAACACCACACTTTAATGAAATCATATTAAAAAATAAAGACCAACTTAAAGCAAACTAATTAATGAGAAAGAAAGCCATATCAGCAATCAGGTGAAACTAGGGTTGACGAGGACCTCACTATGGAGGATGTCGGAGGATGTTCTTCTCCCACCCACGGAGATGAAGCTTGACTTCGAGCAATGTTGATCGGTAGAATGCACTGTAACAAGTCTAGGGAATTAGGGATTAAGGGGAGGAGTGGAGGGGGCCAAGGGAATTGGGGTGAAGTAAGGGGACGAGTGGAGGGGACGAAGTGAAAATGAGGGATTAAGCTTATCAGATCTGGTCCCGGTTTGGATCTGGATTCAAGATGCTTAATACGGGTGTTAGTTAGTAAGGTTGCTGACATGGCTTTTTTTAGATTTGTTTAATACTTTTTTAATGAGAAAGAAAGCCAAGTCAGCACTTTTGGACGGCAAGACAAACGTCTGTTAACCTCTGGACTAGAATTGCTCGATTGAAAAAATAGAGGGACTTCCTACGGCCAAATTGTAATAGAGGGATTAAAGGAGCAACCTGACATACTTAGAGGGACCAACCTGAGATTTTTACCAAACAAAAACACGTTTGATTAACACAAAATTATCATAATGCTTTTTTTTAATCATTTTTTCAATTTCATAATTTTATATTTTTTTATAAAACTTTATTTTTCATATTAGTTTACTTGATTTCATTATTAAATAAAATTAATAACATAGACTAGTATTGTATAAGTAAAAAATATATCATTACAATTGCACCATTTGAAACTAAAAAATATTTTGAGGTTTACCTTAAAAACTTTAATATATATATATATATATTCGGATTGAACCCATCCGATTTAAAAAAGAAAATAAAGGGGAGGAGGGGCAATATAAAAACATAGTCATAATTTTTTTTAGATCAAGTAAAAAATCAATAGTTCAAACAATTTTTACAAATATTTTTTCCATATATATGTGTGTGTATTTTATATGTTATATCCTAGTTTATAAAAATCAAGGTCAAACAATGATTTCACAAATACTTTCTAAAAATATTATTTTTTATACTATATAAACTAATTTGTAAAATATTAAGCCCAAATAATAAATTTTTATAAATATTTTTTTCAAAATAATATTTTTTAAAATTATTAGTATTAATTTGTAAAAAAAATTGATATTTTTTTTAAATTAAAAGGAATTAAAAATTGAGAGAGAGAGGACAAGAAGAAAAATGTTTAATTTTATGGTAGGAGGAAGAGTTTTGAAAACGTTTCCAAAAAAGTTAAAAACATAAAAATGTTGTTTCCTCTATTTTGTAAGCGTAATGCTATACAGCACTACTCAATTACACGAATTCCTCACACTATTGAAGTGGCGTTCTTGCTTCTCTTTCCTAATCAGTGTATTTAAAAAAAAAATTAAATCCTTGAAATCAAAGCTGGCAACCTAATTAAGTTTTTTTTTCAACCCACCGCCACCCCTCTTCCCACTGCCACCCCTCTTCGCGTCATCATCAACCGCTCATCAACTGACGCCGCCGCCGACGCTGAGTCCACAGTCTTATAAGTGCTGTTTGCAACATGTGCTGTTTCACACAAGCAGTCTCATTGTCCATTTTTGCATTCAAAAGAACCTCCCAAGAAGCCAAATTTCAAACATCATTCACAAAATCAGATCTCAAACCTCGAAAAACAGAACATAAATCCAACACAATCGGCTGCGAAGATGAAGGCGGCGGGCGGCTGGTGATAGGTGAGCGACCGGCGACAGGTTCGATGTTGGTGCTAAGATGATCGGCTGCAAAGTTCGATGATCGGCTGCGAAGATAAAGACGGCGGGCGGCAGGTGGGCAACCGGTGACGGGTTCTATGATGGTGTGAAGATGAGGATTAGTGATGAAGCAAGGAAGAGGAAGAGGAAGAGGAAGAGGAATTAGGGCTGCCAGCTTTGATTTCAAGATTTAATTTTTTTTTTTAAATATGCTGACTAGGAGAGAAAAGCAAGAATGCCACGTCAGTAGTGTGAGGAATTAGTGTTATTGAGCAGTGCTATATAGCATTACTCTTTTTGGAAACATGAGAATTATTGCCAAAATTTTTGAAAACAAAAACAAGGTGCCAAACATGTTTTATTAGTTTTGCTTTCAAAACATGAAATTGAAAACAAAAAACAAATGCCAAACAACCTCAAAGTAATCGATGGTATGAATAACTGAAGAAGGGGGACTATGAAAGTTGGGATGTTAAAAGATGTTCTACTTACAAGTTGAGATTTTAGTAAAGTTAATAAATATTTTATTTTTCTAATCTTAATTTAATATAACATATTTATTTATAATAGCAAATAAAAAATTTTTGATTAAATTTTTAAAACAAATTTTCATATAATTATCTCGAGTAAGGATTCTATGCAACCGTGGTACCACTCAGATTGTGTGCCCTTCCAATAAAAATTTACCAAATCAGATTTATAATCCCTACCTAATCACCCACTTACTCTAATTTTATATTTTTATTTTTATTTTTTTTAAACTCTTATATTTATCTTGTCATCTCATTTGAAATTAAAATTTTAAATTCACCGTGTGCCCTTTCACTGTCGGTGTCTCTCCACAATGTCCAACACCGGAGAGCGGCCAGCGATTAGTTTTTTTGTATTTTTATTTTAAACTTTTTTAAAAACTTTTATCTTTACCTTATCATCATCGATTTTGAATATTTTAAATCCGTGTGCCGCATTGCCGCGAGTAGACTAAGAGATTTCGAGAAGAGAACATTGACTTTAAGCGGGGTAATAAAATGGGAGAATGCAAAGTAAGCATCCGGTGTCAGGAGTCCGGTCTCCCGTGTTTAGATTGGTGTTCGACAACCAACAGTCGTCTTAGATTTAAAAATTTAATTTAAAATGATATGATAAAATAAAGATAAATTTTTTAAAAAAAAATAAAATAAAAATACAAAAAGAATTAATCGTTGGGCGGTCTCCAGTGTTGGACATCGTGGAGAGCACACCGGCGGCGCTGGGCACACGATGGATTTAAAATTTTAATTTCAAATGAGATGATAAGATAAATATAAGAGTTTAAAAAATAAAATAAAAATACAAAAAAAATTAATAATTGGAGTAAGTGGATAATTAGATAGGCCGACGTGACTACAAATCTGATTTGGCAAATTTTTTTAGGAGAGGACACAATTTGAGTAGTATCACGGTTGCATAGAATCCTTACTCTAATTATCTCCTAGCATTGCATTGGAGCAACACAAGTTTTACTTAAATTCTAAAACATTATTAATAAATACTAAAAATATTTTTTAAAAATATTTAGTCATTATAATATTATATTAGTATTAAATTTTTTTAATAAATAAAATTAATCATATGAGTTATTTTTAATAAAATATTATATATAGATAATATTTTATTTAAAAGGCCAAACTCATAAAATAATTAGGAATATCAATTATCCTACAAGCAATACAAACTAACACAAATACAACGCATGTAATTATCAAACTCATATAATAATAAAATTAATATAATAATTATGAACATTAATTATCTAGCTAACAAGCAATACAAACAAAAACATGTGTTTAAAACTATTTTATAGGTGTTGCCCGCAACAAATACATAGTATGAAAATTCAGGCCATAAGATTGGAAAATTTGTGCAATTAATGAATTAATATTATAAGTGATCAATTTGATTAAAAAGTTTATATGTAACCCCTCAACTTACTCACCTCTTTAAGTTATCAATACTTAAGAACACTCCATAAAATATCTATTTTCTTTGTGAGTGACCAATCATTAGCCTCATGTTACATTGAAGAAAATTTTTTTAAAAATATTTTTTATTAATATATAAATTATGATTTAGTAAATTTCGAACCTACAATTTCATATAAACTATATAACATTAAAAATATATATATAACGATATTTTATGGTAATATTAAATAAATTTTAAATTAATATTTAAAAAAACCGACAAATGATGAAAATATCTTTTAAATAATGAAATTGTAGTTACCATTTCTCATGTTCTTGTTCGTGGATTTGAGCAAAGAGTTATTTGCCATGAAAGAGGATATTATAGAGTTTTTTATTAAATATTAATAAAGTGAATGTTAATTTGAAATAAATGCATAACAAAGAGAGTTATCTGACTTTTATTTAAGATGGATGGATTTGTTATTAACATATAAATGAATCAAGTTTGATATGATTAAACCCGACCCAAACTTGAAATTTGCTCTGGAATTTTTGTTCAAGCTCATCTTGGCTTTAAATTCAAATGCACCATGATTAAGTAAGTTTAATTGAAAAATTAGAAGTGAGTGAATTATGATTTCTTGAGTTTGAATCTAAGTAGAAATCAAATGGTGTTAAAAAGTTCATTATTTTTTTTTTCTCAATATAATTAGTAATACATATTATATAATAATATACTACATTACTAATCTATGTATATTTATGTATGTAATTTTTCTCGCTAAAAGACTGATTTTTGATTAAAAGGTTATAAATAAAAATTTTTAAA